>NW_028227274.1:41527500-41565000 GCF_978045245.1 Mus caroli | reverse complement strand
GACAGCATTTTCAACAAATGGTGCTGGCACAACTGGTTGTTAACATGTAGAAGAATGCGAATCGATCCATTCCTATCTCCTTGTACTAAGGTCAAGTCTAAGTGGATCAAGGAACTTCACATAAAACCAGAGACACTGAAACTTATAGAGGAGAAAGTGGGGAAAAGCCTTGAAGATATGGGCACAGGGGAAAAATTCTTGAATAGAACAGCAATGGCTTGTGCTGTAAGATCGAGAATTGACAAGTGGGACCTCATGAAACTGCAAAGCTTCTGCAAGGCAAAAGACACCATCAATAAGACAAAAAAACCACCAACAGATTGGGAAAGGATCTTCACCTATCCTAAATCAGATAAGGGACTAATATCCAATATATATAAAGAACTCAAGAAGGTGGACTCCAGAAAGTCAAATAACCCCATTAAAAAATGGGGCTCAGAACTGAACAAAGAATTCTCACCTGAGGAATACCGAATGGCAGAGAAGCACCTGAAAAAATGTTCAACATCCTTAATCATCAGGGAAATGCAAATCAAAATAACCCTGAGTTTCCACCTCACACCAGTCAGAATGCCTAAGATCAAAAATTCAGGTGACAGCAGATGCTGGCGAGGATGTGGAGAAAGAGGAACACTCCTCCATTGTTGGTGGGATTGCAAGCTTGTACAACCACTCTGGAAATCAGTCTGGCGGTTTCTCAGAAAATTGGACATCGTACTACCAGAGGATCCAGCAATACCTCTCCTGGGCATATATCCAGAAGATGTCCCAACTGGTAAAAAGGACACATGCTCCACTATGTTCATAGCAGCCCTATTTATAATAGCCAGAAGCTCAGCTATTAAAAAGAATGAATTTATGAAATTCCTAGCCAAATGGATGGACCTGGAGGGCATCATCTTGAGTGAGGTAACACAATCACAAAAGAACTCACACAATATGTATTCACTGATAAGTGGATATTAGCCCAAAACTTAGGATACCCAAGATATAAGATACAATTTGCTAAACGCATGAAACTCAAGAAGAATGAAGACCAAAGTGTGGACACTGTGCCCCTTCTTAGAATTGGGAACAAAACACCCAGGGAAGGAGTTACAGAGACAAAGTTCGTAGCTGTGATGAAAGGATGGACCATTTAGAGACTGCTGTATCCAGGGATCCATCCCATAATCAGCTTCTAAACGCTGACACCATTGCATACACTAGCAAGATTTTGCTGAAAGGACCCAAATATAGCTGTCTCTTGTAAGACGATGCAGGGGCCTAGCAAACACAGGAGTGGATGCTCACAGTCAGCTATTGGATGTATCACAGGTCTCCCAATGGAGAAGCAAGAGAAAGTACCCAAGGAGCTTAAAGGGATCTGCAACCCTATTGTTGGAACAACATGATGTACTAACCAGAACCCCGGAGCTCTTGTCTCTAGCTGCATATGTATCGAAAGATGGCCTAGTCGGCCATCAATGGAAAGAGAGGCCCATTGGACTTGCAAACTTTATATGCCCCAATATAGGGGAATGCCAGGGCCAAAAGAATGGGAATGGGTGGGTAGGGAAGTGGGGGTGGGCGCTATGGGGGACTTTTGTGATAGCATTGGAAATGTAATTGAGGAAAATATGTAATAAAAATATTAAAAATTAAAAAAAAAAGAAAATATCATCCCGAGTCAGTTAACCCAGTCACAAAAGAACACACTCACACATGGTATGTACTAACTGTTAAGTGGATATTGGGCAAAAAGCTTGTAATACCCATGATACAAATCACAAACCATATGAAGCTAGAGAAGAAGGAAGACCAAAGAAGGGATGCTTCAGTCCTATTTAGAAGGGGGAACAAAATAATCATGGGATGTAGAGGGTGGGAGTGACTTGGGAGGAAGAGAGAAGGGGGAGTGGAAAAGGGGTAAAGGATCAGGTAGGGGAAGAGACAAGGGAGATGTACAGAAGGTCAGGAAATTGAATAGATATGTGTAGTAATATGGGTTGGGGAACTGGGGGTAGCCACCAGAAAGTCCCAGAAGGCAGGAAAACAAGAGGCTCCCAGGACCCAACGGGGATGCCATTAGATGAAATACCCAACAAAAGGGAGAGAGAACCTTTAGAGACCATATCCAGAGGTTAGGCATTGACCCTGTCTGAGGGATGTGGCCACCTACCCATCTCCCAAATTTTAACTCAGAATTGCTCTTGTCTAAAGGAAATACAGGGACAAAGAGTGGAACAGAGACTGAAAGAGACTGACCCACCTGGGGTTCCATCCATATACAGACACTAAACCCATTGCTAATGCCAAGAAGTACTTGCTGATAGCTATCTTCTGAGAGGCTCTGCCAGAGCCTGGCCAATGCAGATTCGAATGTTCACAGCCAACCATCGGACTGAGCATAGGGACCTCTCCAATGGAGGAGTTAGGGCAAGGACTGAAGGAGCTGAATGGGTTTGCAACCCCATAGGAAGAAAAACAATATCAATCAACCAGACCCCCTAGAGCTCCCAGCGACTAGACCACCAGCCTAAGAGTACACATGGAGGGACCCATGGCTCCAGCTGCATATGTAGCAGAGGATGGCATTATCTAGCATCAATGGGAGGGGAGCCCATTGGTCCTGTGAATGCTTGATGCCCCACTGTAGGGGAAAGTTAGGGCAGTGAGTGGTAGTGGGTGGGTGGGGGAGCACTCTCATAGAAGCAGTGGGAAGAGAGGGGATAGGAGCTTTGTGTAGGGGAAACTGGGAAAGTGGACAACATTTGAAATGTAAATAAATAAAATATCCAATAAAAAAAGAAAAAAGAAAAAAAAAAGAGATTAGACTGTAGAGCATGCATGTAGGGCATTTTGCTAATTAGTGATTGAGGGTGGAGAGTCCAGTCCATTGTGTATGGGGCCAATCCTGGGCTAGTGGTTCTAGGTTATATAAGAAAGCAGGCTGACCCAGCCATGAGGAGCAAGCCAGTAAGTGCCACTCCTTAATGGCCTTTGCATTAGCTCCTGCCTCTAAGATCCTACCCTGTTTGAGTTCCTGTCCTGATTTCCTTCAGTGATCAACTCTGATCTGGAAGCATAAGCCAGCATAAACCCTTTCCTCCCAAAGTTTCTTTGGTCATGTGTTTCATCACAGCAACGATAACCCTAATTAGGACACAGAGGTTGTGACAGCATGTGAAGACCCACACAATCTTTTTCTTTTCTTTTCATTTCTTTTCTTTTCTTTTCTTTTCTTTTTTCTTTTCTTTTTTCTTTTCTTTTCTCTTTTCTTTCTTTTCTTCTCTCTTCTTCCTTCCTTCCTTCCTTCCTTCCTTCCTTCCTTCCTTCCTTCCTTCCTTCCTTCCTTCCTTCCTTCTTTCTTTCTTTCTTTCTTTCTTTCTTTCTTTCTTTCTTTCTTTCTTTTTTTCGCTTTTTAAGACAGGGTTTCTCTGTATAGCCCTGGCTGTCCTGGAACTCACTTTGTAGACCAGGATGGCCTCGAATTCAGAAATCTGCCTGCCTCTGCCTCCTGAGTGCTGGGATTAAAGGTGTGTGCCACCACGCCTGGCTCAACCCACACAAACTTATGCCATACAAAATCCCATCATGGAAGTGGGAGGCTGAACACAAATTCCCACTGCAGCTAAGAAGTTTTTGGTAATTGATTACTACTAGGAAGGAGAATTTTAGTTTTCTTTAAGGTATGGTTCCTGCTAGGTGAATGATGCTTTAATTGGTGGCTATATCCAAGACTATGCAGACAATAAAAATTGATTTTAATCATTTTACTTTTTAAAATGAGAATGGAGTTGGGTAAATAGATATGAGAATAGATCTGAAAGGGGTTGGGATATGTGATCCATCCTTCATTTTATGAAATTCTCAAGCACTAATAAAATATTATTTGAAGAAGGTATAGGCTACATTTACTGATTAAAATTTAAAAGATATAAAAGAAGCATCCAGGACACTCCTACCCAAAAGTATCTTCTACCTTATAAGATGAGATTTATACCGACAAAGAAAAAACACATTATAGGAAGCAGTGGTGGGTGAATGGTCAAAGATCCTGGAAAAACTACAAGCAGATTAGAAAGGCATAAACACTTTATAAAATGGCTAGTATGGGAGCTAACCCCACATCATACTGCTTTGTTTAAGTGCCTGGCAATGTACTACACACAAATTCACTGAGCTACCCCAGTCAGACCCTTCTGGCATTGTCTCATTACATGTTGGACTAAAAAAAAAAAAAAAAAAAAAAAGAGGTTAGCTGTGAAATGGCAGAGCCAACATTGAGATGCACACCCATCAGTGTCTGAACCTTAGCTATAGTAATACTCTGTTAAGGAGATAGCAGGATACAGGTCTAGCTGTCAGCACACAGGGAGCACACAGCGTAAAAGTTATATCTGAGGGTTAATGAAATGGAATGGTAGGAAGTATTCAAGAACCTGCAAATTGAAATCATAAAATCTGGATATTAATTAACTTTCCTTATTGTATATTCTTGAGCAATTAAATATCCTAAGCTTTTAATCTCATAGCAACACTGGGAATACAATGTGCTTACCATACTGGGCTCTTTCAAAGAATAAATGCATTGAAGTGTGTGATGAAAAGACTAGTAAATATTGCTGGTATTGTCATATTTACAGTTCTTCATGGACATAACCCTCTTGATAAACACCAGCAAAAGCACAAAGGGCAGAACCAACACATTTATCATTCCTTTTATATTAAAAAGAAGGGACAGAGAAGACATAGGGATCCTAGAAAAGAGAAAAAAATATGCTTATGCTTGCAGTAAAGTAGGGCTTTCATTGACAGGACAAGTATTCCCAAGGGTCTTTGGCTTTGCGGCTGCTTCTGCCTCAAGCTAGAAACTGAATAAAATCATAATTAACCTCCAGCTTTCCAATAAGGCTGTTGCTGCTAAGTTATGATTGGAAAGCGATGTGATATGAAATCACCAGAGTTCACACGTGTGAAGCCAAACGCTCCAGCAGCTCTGCATAATTGATACTAGAAGATGTCCACCCCAAGGAAGCTTTGAGAGCTTACCGAAGTGTCTCTTCTTCCTGAAGATGATGCTTTTGAGTGAGATGCTGTCTGTGTTTAACATGTATGAATTACACGTGAGCGTATTATCCCTGCCAGCCAGCAGAGGCACTCTCCAGCCCCCTAAACCCACCACAGATGCAGATGTGTTTCATTGTGTGCTCATGTGTTTGGCACAAAAATGCAATATAAGGGGCTGCCACTTAAACCTATGTTACCTGAGTATCTAGTTTCTCTATATAGAGGGACTGTTACTGTGTCCCTGGAGGGGAAGGCCAGCTCTCCAATCCATTACACCTGTGTTAGGTGTTGATCTTCAGTGAAGTAGCACTTATGTACCTTCAGGATGGTAAGCTGTTGGCCTTGTATGTTTATGTTCTTTTTAAAGCTCTATTCTCTCACCAAATTGCCCCCCTTTTCACATAATAAAAAGAGCAAATATTAAGAATTGGTTTAAATTTGACACCATCAATACAAAAAGGGTACTATTATATTAATACAACTCAAGTACAGCATACTTGTGTGTTATTTCTTTTTAGATGTACTGTTAAAATTTCATTTTAGAAACACATTCATAAAGTACAGGGATGTAAAGGGCTCTTACTACACATGTAAGAAATACTTCTTTTTTTATTTTTTATTTTTAATATTTTTATTACATATTTTCCTCAATTACATTTCCAATGCTATCCCAAAAGTCCCCCATTGCTGTAGATTGCTTTTATCATGTTAAGGTATGGGCCTTGAATTCCTGATCTTTCCAAGACTTTTATCATGAATGGGTGTTGGATCTTGTCAAATGCTTTTTCCGCATCTAACGAGATGACCATGTGGTTTTTGTCTTTGAGTTTGTTTATATACTGGATTACGTTGATGGATTTCCGTATATTGAACCATCCCTGCATCCCTGGGATGAAACCTACTTGGTCAGGATGGATGATTGTTTTGATGTGTTCTTGGATTCGGTTAGCAAGAACTTTATTGAGGATTTTTGCGTCAATATTCATAAGGGATATTGGTCTGAAGTTTGCTATCTTTGTTGGGTCTTTTTGTGGTTTAGGTATCAGAGTAATTGTGGCTTCATAGAATGAGTTGGGTAGAGTACCTTCTGTTTCTATTTTGTGGAATAGTTTGTGAAGAACTGGGATTAGATCTTCTTTGAAGGTCTGATAGAACTCTGCACTAAACCCATCTGGTCCTGGGCTTTTTTTAGTTGGGAGACTATTAATGACTGCTTCTATTTCTTTGGGGGATATAGGGCTGTTTAGATCATTAACCTGATCTTGATTCAACTTTGGTACCTGGTATCTGTCTAGGAACTTCTCCATTTCATCCAGGTTCTCCAGTTTTGTTGAGTATAGCCTTTGGTAGAAGGATCTGATGGTGTTTTGGATGTCTTCAGGATCTGTTGTTATGTCTCCTTTTTCATTTCTGATTTTGTTAATTAGGATGCTTTCCCTGTGCCCTCTAGTGAGTCTGGCTAAGGGTTTATCTATCTTGTTGATTTTCTCAAAGAACCAGCTCCTTGATTGGTTGATTCTTTGAATAGTTTTTCTTGTTTCCACTTGGTTGATTTCACCCCTGAGTTTGATTATTTCCTGCTGTCTACTCCTCTTGGGTGAATTTGCTTCCTTTTGTTCTAGTGCTTTTAGGTGTGTTGTCAAGCTGCTAATGTGTGCTCTCTCTAGTTTCCTTTTGGAGGCACTCAGAGCTATGAGTTTTCCTCTTAAAAATGCTTTCATTGCGTCCCATAAGTTTGGGTATGTTGTGGCTTCATTTTCATTGAACTCTAAAAAGTCCTTAATTTCCTTCTTTATTCCTTCCTTGACCAAGGTATCATTGAGAAGAGTGTTGTTCAGTTTCCACGTGAAGGTTGGCTTTCTATTATTTTGTTATTGAAGATCAGCCTTAGTCCATGGTGATCTGATAGGATGCATGGGACAATTTCAATATTTTTGTATCTGTTGAGGCCTGCTTTGTGACCAATTATGTGGTCAATTTTGGAGAAGGTACCATGAGGTGCTGAGAAGAAGGTATATCCTTTTGTTTTAGGATAGAATGTTCTGTAGATATCTGCCAGATCCATTTGATTCATAATTTCTCTTAGTTTCACTGTGTCCCTGTTTAGTTTCTGTTTCCATGATCTGTCCATTGGTGAAAGTGGTGTGTTGAAGTCTCCCACTATTATTGTATGAGGTGCAGTGTGTGCTTTGAGATTTACTAAAGTTTCTTTAATGAATGTGGCTGCCTTTGTATTTGGAGCATAGATATTCAGGATTGAAAGTTCCTCTTGGAGGATTTTACCTTTGATGATTATGAAGTGTCCCTCCCTGTCTTTTTTAATGACTTTGGGTTGGAAGTCAATCTTATCAGATATTAGAATGGCTACTCCAGCTTGTTTCTTCATGCCATTTGCTTGGAAAATTGTTTTCCAGCCTTTCATTCTGAGGTAGTGTCTATCCTTTTCTCTGAGATGAGTTTCCTGTAAGCAGCAAAATGTTGGGTCTTGTTTGTGTAGCCAGTTTGTTAGTCTATGTCTTTTTATCGGGGAGTTGAGTCCATTGATATTAAGAGATATTAAGGAAAAGTAATTGTTGTTCCCTGTTATTTTTTGTTGTTAAAGTTGGCATTTTGTTCTTTTTTTTTTAAATATTTTTATTACATATTTTCCTCAATTACATTTCCAATACTATCCCAAAAGTCCCCCATAGCACCCCCCACTTCCCTACCCACCCATTCCCATTCTTTTGGCCCTGGCATTCCCCTATATTGGGGCATATAAAGTTTGCAAGTCCAATGGGCCTCTCTTTCCATTGATGGCCAACTAGGCCATCTTTCGATACATATGCAGCTAGAGACAAGAGCTCCAGGGTTCTGGTTAGTACATCATGTTGTTCCAACAATAGGGTTGCAGATCCCTTTAGCTCCTTGGGTACTTTCTCTAGCTTCTCCATTGGGAGCCCTGTGATACATCCAATAGCTGACTGTGAACATCCACTCCTGTGTTTGCTAGGCCCCGGCATCATCTCACAAGAGACAGCTATATTTGGGTCCTTTCAGCAAAATCTTTCTAGTGTATGCAATGGTGTCAGCATTTAGAAGCTGATTATGGGACGGATCCCTGGATACAGCAGTCTCTAAATGGTCCATCCTTTCATCACAGCTACGAACTTTGTCTCTGTAACTCCTTCCCTGGGTGTTTTGTTCCCAATTCTAAGAAGGTGCACAGTGTCCACACTTTGGTCTTCATTCTTCTTGAGTTTCATGCGTTTATCAAATTGTATCTTATATCTTGGGTATCCTAAGTTTTGGGCTAATATCCACTTATCAATGAATACATATTGTGTGAGTTCTTTTGTGATTGTGTTACTTCACTCAAGATGATGCCCTCCAGGTCCATCCATTTGGCTAGGAATTTCATAAATTCATTCTTTTTAATAGCTGAGTAGTACTCCATTGTGTAAATGTACCATAATTTCTGTATCCATTCCTCTGTTGAGGGACATCTGGGTTCTTTCCAGCTTCTGGCTATTATAAATAGGGCTGCTATGAACATAGTGGAGCATGTGTCCTTTTTACCGGTTGGGACATCTTCTGGATATATGCCCAGGAGAGGTATTGCTGGATCCTCCGGTAGTACTATGTCCAATTTTCTGAGGAACCGCCAGACTGATTTCCAGAGTGGTTGTACAACCACTGGCATTTTGTTCTTTTGGCTGTCTTCTTTTAGGTTTGTTGAGTGATTACCTTCTTGTTGTTTCTAGGGCGTGGTTCCCGTCCTTGTATTGGTTTTTTTCTGTTATTATCCTTTGAAGGCCTGGATTCGTGGAGAGATAATGTGTGAATTTGGTTTTGTCGTTGAATACTTTGGTTTCTCCATCTATGTTAATTGAGAATTTGACTGGGTATATTAGCCTGGGCTGGAATTTGTGTTCTTTTAGTGTCTGTATAACATCCGTCCAGGATCTTCTGGCTTTCATAGTCTCTGGTGAAAAATCTGTTGTAATTCTGATAGGCTTGCCTTTATATGTTACTTGGCCTTTTTCTCTTACTGCTTTTGGTATTCTATCTTTATTTAGAGCATTTGTTGTTCTGATTATTATGTGTGGGGAGGTATTTCTTTTCTGGTCCAGTCTATTTGGAGTTCTGTAGGCTTCTTGTATTTTCATGGGCATCTCTTTCTTTAGATTTGGGAAGTTTTCTTCTATAATTTTGTTGAAGATGTTTGCTGGTCCTTTGAGTTGAAAATCTTCATTCTCATCCACTCCTATTATCCGTAGGTTTGGTCTTCTCATTGTGTCCTGTATTTCTTGGATGTTTTGAGTTAGGATCTTTTTGCGTTTTACATTTTCCTTGATTGTAGTGCCAATGTTCTCTATGGAATCTTCTGCACCTGAGATTCTCTCTTCCATCTCTTGTATTCTGTTGGTGATGCTGGTATCTATGGTTCCAGATTTCTTTCCTAGGGTTTCTATCTCCAGTGTTGCCTCATTTTGGGTTTTCTTTATTGTGTCTACTTCCCTTTTTAGGTCTAGTATGGTTTTGTTCATTTCCATCATCTGTTTGGTTGTGTTTTCCTGTTTTTCTTTAAGGACTTCTACCTTTTTGATTATGTTATCCTGTTTTTCTTTAAGGATTTGTAACTCTTTTGCAGTGTTCTCCTGCAATTCGTTAAGGGATTTTTGTGCTTCCTCTTTAATGTCTTCTACCTGTTTACCAGTGTTCCTTTGTATTTCTTTAAGTGTGTTATTAAAGTCCTTCTTGAAGTCTTCTACCATCATCATGAGATATGCTTTTAGATCCGTGTCTAGCTTTTCCCGTGTGTTGGGGTGCCCTGGACTGGGCGAAGTGGGAGTGCTGGGTTCTGATGATGGTGAGTGGTCTTGGTTTCTGTTAGTAAGATTATTACATTTACCTTTCGCCATCTGGTAATCTCTGGGGTTAGTTGTTGTCGTTGTCACTGTTTAAAGATTGGAGTAGAAGCTGTGTTCCACTCACCAGAAGGCTCAAAATCCTGTGGCAGGGGTCGTGGGTAGCTGGCGGGTGTCAGCCGACCCTGTGTTCTAGCTACCCTGTTGCTGTTCAGGCTGGAAGAGGCCTGTGGCCCTACTCAGGCCGGTTTTCTTTTTCCCTAATTAATGCAGTCTCAGGTCCCGCGCGCAATTGGATTGGAGCAGAAGCTGTGTTCCACTCACCAGAAGTCTTAAGATCCTGTGGCGGGTGTTGTGGGTAGCTGGCGAGTGTCAGCCGACCCTGCGTCCTAGCTACCCTGGTGCTTTTCTGACCGGAAGAGGCTTGTGGCCCTACTCAGGCCGGATTTCTGCCTCCCCAACCAAAGCAGTCTCAGGTCCCGCGTGAATGGACTGGAGCAGAAGCTGTGTTCCACTCACCAGCAGTCTCAAAATCCTGTGGCGGGGGTCGTGGGTAGCTGGCGGGTGTCAGCCAACCCTGCGCTCTAGCTACCCCGGTGCTGGTCCGGCCAGAAGAGCAGATGATATTTTCTAGTTTCTTCCATTTACCTGTAAATTTCATGAAGTCATTATTTTTAATAGCTGAGTATACTCCATTGTATAAATGTACCACATTTTCTGTATCCATTCCTCTGTTGAGGGACATCTGGGTTCTTTCCAGCTTCTATTATAAATAAGGTCGCTATGAACATAGTTGAGCATGAATCTTTATTATATGTTGGAGCATCTTCTGTGTATATGTCCAGGAGTGGAATGGCTGCATCCTCAGGTAGTTTTATGTCTAATTTTCTGAGGAGTCACCAGACTGATCTCAGAGAAGTTGTACCTGCTTTCAAGCCCACTAGCAATGGAGAAGTGTTTCTCTTTCTCCGCATCCTCGCCAGCAATTGCTATTACTTGAGTTTTTTTTTTTTTTTTTTTTTTTTTTTTTTTTTTTTTTTTTTTTTTTTATCTTAGCCATTCTGACTGGTGTGGGGTGGAATCTCAGAGTTCTTTTGATTTGCATTTCCCTAATGACTAAGTATGTTGAACATTTCTTTAGGTGCTTCTCAGCCATTCAAAATTCCTCAGTTGACAATGGTTTAATTAGCTCTATACCCCATTTTTAATAGGGTTATTTGGTTTTCTGGAGTCTAACTCTTTGAATTCTTTGAATATTTTAGATATTAGGCCTCTACCTGATGTAGGGTTGGTAAAGATCTTTTCCCAATCTGTGGGTTGTTGTTTTGTCCTATTGACACTGGCCTTTGCCTTACAGAAGCTTTTCAATTTTATGAGGTCCAATTTGTTGATTGTTAATCTTAGAGCATAAACCATTGGTGTTCTGTTCAGGAAATATTCCCTGTGTCCATGTGTTCAAGGCTCTTCTCCACTTTCTCTTTTATTTATTGAGTCATTTTCTCAATTGAGGTCCCTCCTCTCAAGTGACTTTAGCTTGTATCAAGTTGACATAAAACAATCCAGCACAATTTGTAGTTATCACGTTGTGTCCTGATACAGTACAAATGTCTCACTCAGGACTGAGCACTACACAGTCTCTTACTCTGTACTCCTGAAATAGTCATAAGTCTCTATGTCAATCACCATTCCCTGCAACACTAGCCTCCCCGAATGAGATCTGAGAGATGCTCTAACCTCTGTGTTTAACTGTAGGTCACTAGGAGTCAATTTAATAAATGTGTTCATTTAGCAGAGCAATAGTCGTTGAGTGTCTCCTGAGACTTATAACCCATGTAGCCTCAAGTTCTTCACCCTAATAACAGTGACAGAGTGGATTGTGCAGTATCAATCCATGACTGGTGTAGACCACTTCAATCTCTCTTGCCCCAAGCTCATCTTAGCCTCATAGCCCTGTCCCCTGGAGACTCTCCAAAGGGCACAGCTACAGTGTTTGTAAAGGGTGGCACCTAGCCAAGTATCCCAATCCTTGAAACCAAATACAGTGTCTGTAAAGAGCAGCAGCTGCTGGAACATAAGGATGATCCATGGGAGTCTCTTAGTTCTCATCAAAAGCTTCCATGTGCACCAGCACCCAATCTTTGGAAGCATATATGAGAAGCTCTGGCCTCATGTTCTCCTTTTCAATGTTATCAGTTGGATGTTGATAATTTTCTCTGCTTTCCTCTTTGTTCAAGTGCACCATTTAAGGACTTACAGCAAAGATGTTTCTCCTCTAGTCAGGATTCTACTTAGGGCTCTATTACCTGGACTGATTCAGCAACTTCCTCTCTGATCACCATATCTCCATTCTCTTCCCACTCTGCCACCAGAATAAACTCAACTAAACCCTTCCCTGCTAGATACTGACCAGTCAGGAATTTCAGCATCCCCTTCCACTGTTTACTAGAGCATGAGCCCTACATCCTGAGGTGGGAATTATTCTATGTTCCCTACCAATGTATATTTCCAGCATTCATTTGTACTTACTAGGCAGGTCTGGGGCTCTACTTAATTACATCTTATTCCTACACAGAATAGGCTCTGTGTCTTTTCTCTGCCATGTCACAGCACCTGCAATTTTCTTGATGCTTCACCTGTGTCTACATTGTTGGTGTCCTATGCACTCCTCATGTACCAGACCAAGGCTGCTATCTTCTGGGACACTTCCTTGTGTATAGGGAAGGTACAAAGAAAGATCCTTGTCTCAAGTGTATGAGCAATTTTTGAGCATGTGTGCTTTTAAAAACACTAATCATAGTCTGGTGTGGTGGTACACACCTTGAATACTAGCAGTGTCTTTTGGGAGAAAAGGCAAATCTCTGTGAGTTTGCAGCCAGGCTATAAAGCAAGTTTCAGTTAGCCAGGGATATAGAGTGGGACTCTGAATCAAAGAAAATAAAAGTAATGGAAACACCTATCAGAGAGACCAGATAGGTAACAATGCTGATGATGAAGGTAGGTAGGTGTATTTCAGATGGATAGTTAGAAGTTAGATAGACAGGTGATAGATAAATAGTAGGAAGATACAGGGCTGAATTTCCCTGTTGTGGAATTTTTTAAAAATATTATACTAACTAAAGTGTTTACAAGTAACTATTGGTATTAACTGGGTGATATAATTAATACAGTAATTTACTTAGTTATTACCCACTGTTCACATTTTAACCATTGAATAACACACACACACACACACACACACATGCACACACATGCACACACACATAGTGGGCTTTTTTGTTTTGTTTTTTTGTCTTGGTTTTTCGAGACAGGGTTTCTCTGTGGAGCCCTGGCTGTCCTGAAACTCATTCTGTAGACCAGTTAAAAATTATGATGTCTCCACTGACTCAATGACTGTCATGGAGAAAAGACAGAAGAATGGATTGGTGCTCCCAAAATGGGAATTCAGAAATGTGAGAGACCTATGCTTCAGATAAAGGATTCTAAGCAGATGTTAATGGAATTGAAATGTCACTGTGAGTTAAGATACAGAAGATAGGATAAGGGAGGTTCTAGAGACAGGAGAGCTCAGGAGAGGTCCTTATAGGCCACTCTGGCTAGGAGTGGATGGACTGACACAAACTCATGTATTCACCCAACAGTCACCACCATCTCTGTCTCTTCCTAGGGCTTCCGAGGAAACGTTTGAGAAGACCTTAGCAAGGAACACCACCACGCAGTAGTGGCTGAAGCATCTCACTCCAGGAAATGAAACAGTAACATGGCAGTACCTGTTTGAGAAGATTAAAACCCAAAAGACTCCAATTAGAAAGGGACAATGTCCAAGAAAGGGCGGAATAAGGGCGAGAAGCCCGAGGCACTCATTGTTGCCCTTCAAGCTGCCAACGAAGACCTCAGGACCAAACTCACAGACATTCAGATAGAACTGCATCAAGAGAAATCCAAGGTGAGTAGGGTCTGCCTGGGGCCACGACTCCAGCCAATCTTGGTTGTCTCCATGTTTAACAAACTCAGCCATTCCTTTAAATCCTGGGCTTTGATGCATGCAGCCCAGAAACCACCATGCTAATATAAAATTACATCATTTAGATAACTGCTACTACAAAAATATTCTTGATCACAAACTTAACAAGTATTTTACTGTTTTGGCATTCTCTTTCATCACTGTAAGAAATTTAATTTTACAATAGACCTATTTCACCCTGTTCAATGAAAGTAATAAATGAGTCTGGAATCCATTCGAGGCTATTTCTATCTATTTCAGCTGAGTTGGCCTTTGATTAATAAACTCCAATGTGAAGTTCATGAGGGAAATATCTGTAGCCCCATGAAGCAAAGAGAACACATTCTCACATTTAAAAGGCATTAATTTGTGAATCCGAAGTTCGTGGCATTATATATTTTTCTCTGTCCTTGGAAGAAGATTGGCGTGTCTCAGGGTCTCTATCTGTGATTCTGTCTCTCATACAACACTCTGTCAGAGAATGATCTGGGAGAGCCCAGTACAAATTGAGGTTCCTGAATTTATAAGCCAACGATTTTGGTTGAGTAAGTGAGGTAAGGAACCCAGCATAGCTTCAGATGAGAGGTACTCATTTGGGATGACAAATGATAGTCATAGGAATGCTTAGGAGAGAAAAATACCCACAATATTTCTAAGGAGACCCCACCACTGCAGTACTCCACACATTTAATCCTTTTAAAACAGACAGCTCTTGAATGATACCTAACCTGTTCTCGAGGGCCTGGCCCAGTTGGCAGGCAGGTAGGTGTCATCCCCTCTTCCTCTGACAAGGCTCTGGCAGTAGGTTTCTTAAACAAGAACTCGGCCATCTCATACATTCTCCCAGGTTCCCCTTCCCTTCTTCCTTCCCCTCACAGTTAGTTACAATCTCACTACAAGGAGTTAGAGCAAAGCTTCTCTGTATGTCAGCAGCAAAAGGAAGCAGAGGGCAAATGAATCATAAAGCAATTTCATTATAGATAAATACGATTGTGTTTGCAAAGGAGCAGACTCTCGGGGAAAACATGATCAAAGCCAAGGTATGAATTTATGCTCCCTGTTTAACCCTGAGGCTCTTATGATAAAATGACAATCCAACTACGAGTAGGGAATGGATAAAGCCTGGAAACCTCTGGGATGATGGGCCATTACTCATCTTCTCAGCAAAACACATAATGCTGTTGGCATTTACAGAAAATGCCCCGAGTGCAGAGAACAGAGTCCACCGTAAATGCTTCGGCTGATAATATAAATAGCTAGGCCACAACAGACCCAAATGTACACCATCCATCACACAATCCAGCATGCGCACTTCATCTTATCACAGAACCTGTTCTTACGTTTAGCACCTGACTGGCCCTGAGTAGGTCTTCAAGTCCCACTCTGCTCATCTGTCAAGTGGAGCTGCAGAGGCACCTGCTCCATCGGAGTGTGCTAGGGAGGGAAGAGGTCAGTAGTTAGGTGAGGTTAAGCATGGAAAATGCATGGCGCTGTTATCTCTTTTGGCCCTCCATTTCCCCCTCTCAGGCAGGCATTGCTGTTTGTCTCTGCTTGAATGAAGAAAGTTGCTACCTAGTTTGCAGGCAGTGCTCAAAACGACTTACTGAATGAACCCATGTTAACAGTTTCTAAATGCTTTCCTGACATCTCTGTGGTAACAGTGTCATTGCAAGATTTTGATAGGAAAGCTCAGGCTTGAGTAAAGAAAAGCCTGTCTTTCTCTTTGAACCAATATTCCCAGGCACTAAATATGAGGATATTTTCCTGCCTGGATACCATGTGGCTAAAATTCCCTGCTCAGTGTAGATTGCTATGGGATGAGAGACTCCCCCACCGGGTTCTCCAGGGAATGCACTCTCTCTAGGAGCAAGGAGGATACAGTTTCAGTGAGGAGTGGTTTGGGCAGGGTGACAAAGGGGATGAGGGCATGGGGGCAGAGAAGAGGGTTCTGAGGTATACAGGCTGCTGCTAGTCAGCTTGGGGAGCACAGGCTAGGGAGCAAGGACTCCAAACAGGAGCAGCCAAATGACACATGCATTCAGACTGCAAAGCCCTTGACACCTGACCTCATGGTCTTCACTCCATGTTTGGGACAAAAGAAGCCTATGGCTACTCTCTGATTTCACTGGGGGCAGGAAAATAAGCTTCAATTTGCTTAACTCACTTGCTTTCTGGAGGCAGCAAGTGAAAGCCCCAAAATGGGGATTCTTAGAGATCACCTAATATCTCAGGGATATTAGAGATCTCCGTAGTGCTTGAACACTTGATCTCTGCCACCACCACCTGCCCATTCCCTTCGAAAAGCAACCAACCTTCTCTACCCTCAGTTCCCATAACCTCTGGTTCAAGGCTCACATTTAGAGTGTAATTTTTTCTTCCTTTCTATGCCTTTGCTTCTGTTTTCAAGAGGCCTAGCTGAAGGAAGAAATTACAGAAGGAAGAGAAGAGGATGTGGGAGAGAAGGGGAGAGGGGACAGAGTGCTACCCCAGCTCTTAAAAGGTTTTCCCATCAAAGCAACCTCTCAGCCCTTTTGTGTGAAAGTTCGTAGGCTCTGGTGACAAGCACTGCTGGTTTACTGTGAAGTTCCTCTCCAGGAATATGCAAAGCAGATTAATCCAAGCTTCAGCCTCTGATAGCTTGACCCATCTTGATGACCTCACAGCCCTTGCCTTGCCTTTACTACCACTGCCGCGATTTTTAATCCTTGGCTTCTAAGAGTATATTAAAACTCCAGTCACCCTCATGTGTATCTTGGCAGGATTTCCATGAGCCAGGCTAGAGTTACTGACAGAAAACACAGCATGAGGCCTGCATAAAGCAGTTATGGCGTCTCTTCTTCGTGTCCCACTGGAAAGTTTATCACAGGAAATACTTTTCACAGTGATCTTTTCCTTCCATAGAATTTCAGGGCAGAAAGGATTTGAAATTTCATTTCACAGCCTGGTTCAGTGTTCCTTGTTCTTGTCTTTCCTCTGGCTTCCCTACTCCTTAGGGTCATCTGTATTCTCAATGTCTACCAAGTCAAAACCCTATGTCACTAACCCCAGAGATTTCAACACATCCCAAAGGCAAGCCAGATTTTGCTTTGGACATTTCTTTCTGTTTGGAAATAGTTACTACACTCTTAATGTATAGCCACATTAGTCATACACTATGTGAATTTGCATTTTTGTTGGTGGTGGCTTGATATAACACTGTATAATATACTACCATATGCAACAATATTTTCAAAATGAACATGATAGTATCTACTGTTGCTTAGTCACTTGCTTTTGATACATTGAGTCATCTTCTCCATAACCAGATGAGAATGAGATCATCAACCTACTATGTCAGTAGGAAAAAGGCTGACAGAGGTAAAGGCATTTACTGAAAGTTTGAGAGCCATCAGGCCTAGGCTCTAGGCCAGACTTGGCTCTTGGCCACACTGGTGGAAATTGTTTGTGCTTATAGAGAGATTGGTTCTTCCTTTCTTCCCTGAAATACTGGGTACAAATATGACAGACACCACAGGGCTGACCTGCAGGCCAAATGTACTAATATGCACAATGGAGTATTTACAAAGGCATCAACTTAGACTGAAACATGTGGAAACCCCAGCAAGCCTATGTCTGAGCTTAAGTTATCTTTGCAAAACACTCATACTGTTAAAAGTGATTTTCATTTGCTAAATAATTTTCTCCATTTCAAAATATTATCATGTTAGTGTTTACATTTCTATTTGGCAATAGCATTTTTGTGTCCTCTTCTCATGATTTATGTTAGGATATTTAAATCTTCTAACTCAATGCCTAAATTATATGTAAGCTTGGAAAAAGACTTCATCACACAACTGCAGTGGTTCTCAACCTGTATGTTGAAAACTTTTGGAGCTGGTAGGACCTGTTCATAAGGGTTGCCTACAACCATCAGAGATATCAGATGTTTTCATTATGATTTGAAAACTGTAGAAAAATTACAGTTTTGAAGTAGCAACAAAAATAATTTTATGGTTGTGGGTCACCATGACACAAGGAACTGTATTAAAGGGTCATAGTGCAGGACATTTGAGAATCACTTTGTTATGGTCTCTTGAGTCTCCCAAACTGCATGTTTTAGCTCTCCCTCAAAGCGAAGCACTTTTCAAGATAAGTTTAAGGAAAAACAAGTCACATAATGAGATCCTGCAAATGACTGCCTTTTCCATGGATTCTGAAACAAATGTGAACGTTTCTTTGTTTTGTGAATTCTCCAGTGATTGACACCATGATCAACGTGGTTGTGTTAGCTTCCTTTTGGGGTTGGAATATAGTCTCCACACAGCTGTATTTTTTTGTAGTCTAACTTTTTGTTCTTTTGATCTCTCTCTTTCTCTGCTGATACACATGAAAGATTACTATTTATAATCTGAGAGAAACAACACAGTCAAGACAGAATCACAAGAAGATGTTATATTAGGTACTTGAGAATTTGACACAAGTCATTTAGGGTGGAACGTCCCCTGTCATATCTAATACAAGATTGCCTTATATACCATAGTGTATAACAGTTCAAGTTATTTTCCCATGAGTTTTTAACATGATTCTAGAAATAACCATTACAGACATTTTTCAAACACATTTTCTTAGATCAGTGGTTTGTAACCTATGGGTTGTGACCTCTTTGGAGTGGAACTACTCTTTCCCAGGTGTCACCTAAAACACAGATATTTACATTATGATTCATAACAGCATCAGAATTATAGTTATGAAGTAACTATAATTTAAAAAATATTTTTATGGTTGGTGTCATCACAACATGAGGAACTGAATTAAAGGGTTGCAGCATCAGAAAGGCTGAGAAACTCTTTCTTAGGTGGTGAACAGAAATCAAATCCAAAATCCCTTACCTGGCGTCCACTCTCATTATAGTTCATCACTGTCCTATAAAATGTCATTTCCCTTAGGACCTTGTGATCCAGGAGTCATGTTTTCATGATCCTCTTTCCAATGTTACTACTTTAAACATTTACTGCTGACACAGAGAAGGACCAAGTTCCCATCACTCGAGCTAAGGATACATTCCTAATGTCTTATATGGAAACTAAACTGAGTTTCTAAATTTAGGGGGCAGGGGGTGTTCCTCTGAAAATAAAAGCATTATCCAGAACAGGAATTAAGAAACCTTCCTACAAAGTAGAAGATACTAAATATCTTAGGGTCTGTGGGTCAGACAGTCTCTGAAAGTACCCAAGCACTGTAATATGAAAACAACCCCAAGCAATAGACAGGTGAGGTTGTATTATAATAGATCTGTATTCAAATAAAAAGAGACAGATATATGAGCTATCGTTTCCTCATCACATATCAGAAAGTTAACATTTTCTGTTTACTCCAGAAAGATGAGAATGTAATCAACATTGTCAAGAACAGAAAAGCATCCTTACCTGTAAAAGATGTTATGTTTTGCTGCAGTGTCTTGCAAGGGTGTATGAGTGAATGCATAGTTATCTATGCCTCTGCTTACAGGGTTGGCCAGAAAACAATAGCATATGGCTTGTAATTGCGCTTGTGCCTTCTTGCTCCTTACTGTGCTGTGTCTGCAATATGTGGATATACAATGGTAGTCTCTTAGGAGTTTCTAATCAGGGACAGGATAAAAGGAGGTGGGGATGAGAGAGAAGCATTCACAAAATCTGTCACATAAAGAAAAAACGCACTAAGGACCAACAAAGTGCACCAAGAAGACAAAGAACAGTAGATATGAGCTTAATCCTAGGCAATCAGGGTCACATGTCAGGAAAAGATGCTAAGTAGCTGGGCCAAGAGGAATGTGAGAATCCCAAAGAGAGTCAAGGAGCCATCAGGGAAAAGAGACTGTAGGCAGACAGGTACAAATATAAACCATGTGCAGAAAATAGCATATTCTCTTGTGTCTGGAGCAGAGGTGGGGAAGGGGAAGGAGGAACAAAGTCCTGCTCAACCTACATAGGAGCCTGACTGGCAAGGCCGAAGTATGGGGAGTCCATTCTCAGTGTGGAGGGGTCTCTGTGTTTTTGGAACAGCCACAACAGTCGTGCTAGGGCTGGGATTTACCAAGTGGGCATCATTAGCAGTGTGAAGAAAGTCATTCTCTCCAAATGAACCCCAGAGAACTCTAGAGCAACACTGGCCAAAAGAAGTGAAATGTCAACTACAAATGAATGTCAGATAGGTGATCTTTAATTAATTGTCTTGTGGCCAAATTTTTAGAAGTAGAAGGGATCAATTGCTTTCCCTGATAAAGTTTGTTTAACTTAACTCACACAAACTATTATCATTTCAATAAATGACAAAGGGCTAACAAGAAACTCTGTCTTACGATAAATCAACAAAATCCAGAGTGTATTTTACACACGGAACTAAACTCATGCTTGCAAAACTGCAAGTATTCAGTGTAGTGAGTATCCACCATGTTGGACGTCAAGCTAAGAAGAGATCAGAAGGCAGTCATTGGAACACATATGACTGCTGCTTCACCAAGACCTCTTGGGTTCTGCACCCTCGTAAGATAACGCCAGTGAGATTCACTCCTGTGCTTTCAAAACATGTTCGCCAAACACTATTTCACTTAGAAAATACTGGTATAGCTGAAGATAGGTAAGTTTCTGAGGTAAGTAAACTCCCACGTACTCTATTCTAATTACAATGATTTTAAAAAAGCAGTTTAACACTTTTAGGTTGAAAAGCTGTCAAATTATGGGAGAGGGAAAACCACAATCAGAGCATATTTTAAGGGGTGGGGGTTATTTTCAATAAAAATTAAAAATATGTGTTATTATTAACATTTTCCAACTGGAGAAATGGCAGAGACTCTGTCACACAGTCAGAAAATGCTACTAGGGCCTCTCAAATTCTCTCTCTCTCTCTCTCTCTCTCTCTCTCTCTCTCTGTGTGTGTGTGTGTGTGTGTGTGTGTGTGTCCCTGTCTACCGAGACAAAGAAGCTGAGACAGGCGATATAGGATGAACGGAGTGGAGGAGAAAATAGGACAGGATCACAGAGGGACCTTTTCATGCTACCCAGGTGGCTAGCTACATAGCATTCTGTTAAATCAGGGATTTACTAGGTCACATTTAAGTAGCACAGACCAGAAAGAACGAATTCTGTCATTGGAAATGTAACAAAGCTCAGAAGATTATTTTCAGCAGAATTCTGGAAAGGTGGAAAGATGAGAAGAAATTCTTATGAAATTACTTGGCGTGTTTGGCTTAGGGGGCAGCAAGGTCGAGTGATAAGAGTGAGACTAAAAAAAGACCCCCTGCATCATGTAGAAGCAACATGCCTAAATCCCTATAATTAGAGGAGAACCCAACAGACTACCCGATTTAGGGATGTTATCTGTTTGGCTGACTAGTGCACATGTATGTGGATATATATATAGATAGATAGATAGATAGATAGATAGATAGATAGATAGATAGATAGATAGATAGATATAGATATAGATATGTGTGTGTGTGTGTGTGTGTGTGTGTGTGTGTGTGTGTAACAAGTTGAGGAATGGAACGTGATTGCTATACAAAGGAAAAATAAAATCATGGCTATTATAACTATCTTCATTTATTACCTTCTCAATTACCCTCTCACATAAGAAAGAGGAGCATTGTACATATTTTGGGCACCTTATTGATGTATCAAACTTGGAACCATGCAGAGATGCCCACACTTATGAGTTTGGATGAAGCCAGGATTGTGCAGCTGTTAATTGTAGATATTTCTCTATCAATGGGAGATCCACCCCCAACAAAGCTACAGAGTTTTACTGGGTATACCAGTTGCCTGAGGAGTTGTTAAAAGCACATTCTGATATATAGGTTTGGTGGGGAACCAGGATTCTGCAATTCTAACAAGCTTCCAGGTGTCTCTGGAGCTGCCAATCTGTGGACCACATACTGATTAAGAAGACCTCAGAATATCAAAAGTCCGTCTGAACCCGCTAAGATAAACATCTTAGATGTTTCCTCCCTTTACACACCATAGTCTCTACTTTAAGGCCCTGGCTTTCTTTTCCTCTGAGCACAGAGTAGCTTGTACTCCCCCCCCCTTTTTTAATAAATAAGGTATTAAGAGATCATAGCAGCCTAAGCTGCAAGATCTTGCCCGGGAGTAAGCGTTTTCTTTGAGGCTCATGCTTTTTCATCCTTTCACCTCGCTGCCTCTAGGTATCAAAGCTTGAAAGAGAGAAGACTCAAGAAGCAAAGAGGATTCGTGAGTTGGAGCAGCGCAAACACACGGTCCTGGTGACAGAGCTTAAAGCCAAGCTCCATGAGGAGAAGATGAAGGAGCTGCAGGCCGTGAGGGAGAATCTCATCAAGCAGCATGAGCAGGAAATGTCAAGGACAGTGAAGGTGCGGGATGGGGAGATCCAGAGACTCAAGTCCGCGCTGTGTGCTCTCCGGGATGGCAGCAGTGACAAAGTAAGGACAGCACTCACCATTGAGGCCCGGGAGGAGGCCCGGAAACAGTTCGATGCAGAGCGCCTGAAGCTCCTGCAGGAAATTACAGACTTGAAAACTGCCAAGAAGCAGGTGGATGAGGCTCTAAGCAATATGATCCAAGCGGATAAAATCAAGGCTGGGGACCTTAGGAGTGAGCATCAGTCCCACCAGGAAGCCATCTCGAAGATCAAGTGGGAATCCGAACGGGATATACGGAGGCTGGTTAGTACTAATAAACCGGGGGACTCCGCCAGAGCTCTGTTGGGTATTTCCTAGTCATTTACCTTAAACCAAACACCTGCGCTTTGGTCAGCTGCTCTGTCGGAAGCGCAAGGTACACCGGTAGGTGTGGTCTAATAGAAATTGGAGCTGTAAAATGTAAGAGATTTTAGAGTTTTCATTTTCATAGTATATTTCATAGTAATTGCATTCACGTGGGCGCACAGGTATTCATGCAGCAACCCGTGTTCTTGGGTGGTCCGTGAAAAGACCAGAAATTGCAAACCCTCCTAACCTTAGCTTGTTGCTATGGGCTTCCTGGTTGTAAAATTTCATTGGTATTTTTTCAGGACAAAGGGATGTTTCTACAATTTGTCTGAAAATGTTGAAAACATCTTGAGTGATCAGCGAAAACATGGAGCTATAAAATCCCTGGTCATTTTGAAAATGGGTTCTTTCCCTCCAATTAAGCAAGAACTATTTATTATAATCTATTCTGTTTTTATTTTATTTATTTATTCATTTATTTATTTAATGTATTCACTTGGATGCCATTCAGAAGTAGCTTCTTGCTGTTTATAATTTTCTTGAGTTCAACGCACACAGAGTTTTTTTTCTCTTAGCATGCAAAGCCAAAACTACATAGAATCTCATGATGCTAAAATAAATAAATTAAATTAATGCATGGTCTAAAAGCTGTAGGACCCTAGGTTAACCTTGTTTATGATCTCAGGATGAAAATTTATATTCATCTACATGTAAAAGTTGACAATTAACTTAAATCTTTAGAACAGTGATGCTCAACCTGAGGGTCGAAACCCCTTTGGCAACCTCTACCTCCAAAACTATTTACATTACAATTCCTAAGAGTAGCAACATTACAGTTGTGGAATAGCAACAAAAATAATTTTATGGTTGATGCTCGCCAGAGCATGAGGATCTATATTCAAGGGTTGCAGCATTAGGAAGGTTGAGGACCACTGTTTTAAATGTGTTTAGTTCTATGTTTCTCTAAGCAGAGTACTATTCGAGGAAAACCATCCTTTCCCCTGTGTCTGCCAATCCTGAATGATTTCCTAGAAATTCTATGTCTCTAGGATTTCGACTTTAAGCTAAAATGCTCTGTGGTTCCCACAGAACATTTTGCAAGTTAAGCCTGTGTTGTTTTCTTGGTAATGTGGTACAATGTGACTGTAAAATTCTGTCCCTGACACCCTTTCTGAGCAACTCATTGTGCTGTACTGCTTGACCATCAAGGCCAACTTCAGTGCAGAAATACTGGTTTCTGCACTGCTCTTGGTTTCTGAAATGACCATGGTTGATGAAGAAGGATTCAAGACTGTGAACAATGGAACAGTCAGGTAGGTGAGTTACAAGAAAGCCTTGAATTAAATATTCTTGCTTGCCTTTCAGTGTGAAATTGACAAATTAGTCATAATCCCCCCGCCTCCATTACTTCTTTCCAAGAACACTGCTGAAGTAGACAGGAGATTCTCCTAAGCAACCACATGAAATCTAAACTACCCAAGTAGTGGCTTAAAAATTGGGTACAAATAGAACAATGCAGGGAAATGCTTTATTAATGCATGTGTTCCTGTCCTCCCTTTGTCATTTTAATTTCATATCCCTTCCATCATCCTCTTATGCACTTTTGGACCTGGGAGGGGGGAGGGTCAGGGGGGAAAGAAATGAGATCCGATCTTTATAGAAAATGTTACCAAAAAAAATCTACAATTCTTATTTTATGTATGTGAGTACACTTTCACTCTTCTCAGTCACACCAGAAGAGAGCATCAGATCCCATTACAGAAGGTTGTGAGTCACCATGTGGTTGCTGAGAATTGAACTCAGGACCTCTGGAAGAGCAGTCAGTGCTCTTAACCACTGAGCCATCTCTCCAGCCTCCTATAATTCTTTTTATCTATGAACTAGACCACTGATTAATTTTGCAGTATCCTGAGACTCAAATTATGTGTTCTTAACCACTGTATAATAGAGACCTTCTACGTGGCTACATATTCCACTGGAGACCACAGAGGGAAATTCTAGGGGTATGTGGATAATGATAGAGCCAGTACACTACAGAGCCTGACAGATGGGCTCTGGGCTCTGACGACGAAGCTAAAGTATCAAGATTTCATCACACATAAAGCAGGTGACAATGATGTAATGCTTAACCTTTCAAGTTCTGAGTCTCGTCTGGTGCAGAGTGGTCCTGGAACCTACTGAACAGGACATAAATAGAAAGTGAGATGCCTTGTATAACCTAACTGTGGGGCTGCAAATACTGCCAAGGATCAGACTTATACTGTAAAGGATCATTTATAATATTAGAGGTGATAAGGATGACTCCATGGGGTGTTAATGAGCTGATCTAGCATCTGCCATAATACAGCAAACATCACAAGTAGCCAGGAACACGCAGATCATGTGCTGTATTAATCTTCAGATAAGTCTGTATATGTTAATTCCCACGTGTGCTCAGCTTAACCATGGACTCAGACTTCTTTAAGAAAGTACAGCTTCCAGCTAAACTGGACACATGTAGCCTAGAGTCAGCAGCAGGCACTGATGTGAAAAAAAAAAAAAAAAAAAAAGAGTGACAGTGCAAACAGATGCTGTACTGCTCTCCCCATCAAAAGAGCACAGCAAAGAAACACACTAAGCAGGTGAGTCACTAAATATGAGAAAAGAGAGAGAAGAATGACATTTATGCCAAACGTCTTTTCTTGTTTCCCCTTTAAGTATTCACATAGAATATATTGAAATGGGACACAAAGGGTTCACCCTGTGTCTATAATCTCTTCAAAAACTGTTAACATCTGTTTAATTTATTGGGTGTCCCACATCTAGGCACAGCAAACCGGTTCTAGTTAACTGGAACTCTGATCCACTGATATATGGTACCTGATATATGTGTCTTAAGTACAAAATTAAGATATGTGATGCCACACACAGGATTAGAATACATGAGTGTCTGAATCAATAATTATTTTCCACAGATATATGAGGAAACATTTTGACCATAATTACCAGGCATTTCTCCTTCCTAGTCTAGTCCCAATGATGGTTTTCTTGCAGTAATGGTAGAATGATTGCTAAGGCCGACTGTCTTGAGGTGTGGGTGGGAAAGGAAAGATCACACAACAGAACCGCCTCCTGATAGTGTCAGAATTGACACTTCCTAGAAAATGAGTAAACCACTACCGGGAAGACTCTTATTTTCTTCAGTTGCAAATGAATGGCTGATAATATCAATCAATATTAGGATCAAGATCGAATGCTGGTTCCCTGAAAGTGACAGTAGTAATTTGTTTGTCCTGAGAATCATCATAGTAGGATATCTTGAATCTATCTTTCTTGTAGCTAATAATCCATTTTTAAATGTATTCTTTGCTAACCAACCCAGATCATTTCAAACACTATATGTAAGGACAACACCCATTCAGGGTATACCTTCTTCTTCTTCTTCTTCTTCTTCTTCTTCTTCTTCTTCTTCTTCTTCTTCTTCTTCTTCTTCTTCTTCTTCTTCTTCTTCTTCTTTTCCTACTATACAGTTTTATTGAGCAGAATTCAACCATGGAGACATGTTTGTAAGCGGCTGCACCATTTCATACCTCCACCCCCTTCAATGGTGCATAAGGACTCCAATTTCTCCACATTCTCATTTGGGGTTTTTTTTATTAGATATTTTCTTCACTTAAATTTCAAATGCTATCCCAAAAGTCCCTTATACCCTCCTCCTCCCCCCGCCCTGCTCCCCTACCCACTCACTCCCACTTCTTGGCCCTCGCTTTCCCCTGTACTGGGGTATATAAAGTTTGCTAGACCAAGGGTCCTCTCTTCCCAACAATGACTGACTAGGCCATCTTCTGCTACATATGCAGCTAGAGACACAGCTCTGGGGAGTACTGGTTAGTTCATATTGTTGTTCCACCTATAAGGTTGCAGACCCCTTCAGCTCTTGGGTACTTTCTCTAGCTCCTACATTGGGTGCCCTGTGTTCCATCCAATAGATGACTGTGAGCATCCACTTCTGTATTTGCCAGGCATTGGCAAAGCCTCACAGGAGACAGCTCTATCAGGGTCCTTTCAACAAAATCTTGCTGGTGTATGCAATAGTGTCTGCATTTGGTGGCTGATGATGGGATGGACCCCCTTCTATTAGTCAATGCTACTCCATATTATTTGTGAGTTCAGTACACTGCATGTCAGATTCCAGAGGATTTTTTTTTTCTGTATCATCACAAGAAAGAGGTGGACTTCCCATGGGGAAAACAGGATTCGTTCATAGCATGGTCAAATGAAATGTCCTGGCTCTCATTTAATGCAGATGGATGAAATCAAAGCCAAGGACAGGATCATCTTTTCCCTGGAAAAAGAACTGGAGACTCAGACGGGCTATGTGCAGAAACTTCAGCTTCAGAAGGAGGCTCTGGATGAGCAGCTCTTCCTTGTCAAAGAGGCAGAGTGTAACATGAGCAGTCCGAAGAGAGAGATTCCAGGAAGGGCAGGAGATGGCTCTGAGCACTGCAGTAGCCCGGTAAGTCCCTGCGAGTTGAGGTTAACAACTCTGGAGTGGAGTCATCTTTTATTTAGCTCTTGAGTTCTGCTTCTCACTTAAGCTATTTTCCTATCTATAAGTACAAAGGAATCCATTCTAACCCCCTACTGTAAATCCAGCGTGTATCTTGGGAACAGGCAACAAAGTGGGCTGTGCTTCATTATCCCACCACGTCAGAGCTGCAGGTGTCTGAATCTTTCGTGGAATTTTTCTAGCCTAGTGATATCTATTCAAACTTGAATCTATTATAAAAATTACGAGTTAAATGAAGATATCGCCCTGTTGGCAAAATTGGTAATTTTCCCATGAGTGAACAACTGGATTAGAAATTGAGAGTTATCATCTTCAGAGGTTGAGATACATGCCTGTAAAAGAGACTGAATCATCTATAGCCGTGGAATAAAAGTTTCTAGTTTAATGTACTTGCCATTTACTCCACCAGATTGTCATAATTTTACATGACAAATTATTTTCAGATGTATACTGAGAGATATAAACTTGCATGTAGTGGTTTATCAAATGATTTAGCTACAAAAAAAAAAGAAACTGTATGATTTAGGAACAAAAATGAGTTCCACAGTATTACATAGAACAAAGTAATAAGTAATTTATGAATTGGTTTTCAGGGGGAACACACATTCCCACCCTCAAGCACATATACAGGAGGACACACACGGACACACACACACACACACACACACACACCCTAATAGGCTGTGGTAAATATATGCTGATCTGGAATGTAGCACATAGTCAGTTTAGTTCTTTTGCTAATACTTATATGGGATATATCATGATTATCCCACCCCCAAAATGGACTTTGGATTTAGACCCCTTGGTTCAAATTCATTAGCTTAGTTTCCTTATACAAACCACTTCCCCGTTCAGTATCCTTCCAAATAAGATGGAAACCATGGTGGTTTCTTCCTGATGGTCTACCTGTTATAAGACACCATTTATAGAATGTAGAACATTGTACTAGTTAGCCCTCTTGGCTCTGATTACAACTATCCACTACAAGACCTGGGCTGACGTAGAAACACCATCAGTTCTGCAGTTGGTTCGATTGTGTTGAACCCTCCAGGCTATGATGACT
Source organism: Mus caroli (assembly GCF_978045245.1). Classification (NCBI taxonomy): domain Eukaryota; kingdom Metazoa; phylum Chordata; class Mammalia; order Rodentia; family Muridae; genus Mus; species Mus caroli. The sequence goes on along the minus strand of NW_028227274.1, from coordinate 41,536,782 downwards.
CCAGGGGTGTGAAACTGCTCCACCATCACAACAGGTAGCCACTATCAAAATGAAAAACAATAGTAGATCCCCAAGCATGTAGTCAGGGTAGGCCTATAGTACAGAATTCAGCAGCAGTTGCTATGTGTAAGGTGGTTCATAGCAATTGGTCATACGGTAAAAAAGATGTTATTCGAGTTTATTGTGCATACCTTGCTTTTTCATATAAAAGTAATATGCTTTCTCACAGTGACCTTTTACCCCATAAATATAGAGAAATTCACAAAGCCACATGTCTGCTCCTAATCTGTCCCCTCTGTGGCTAAGTATAATAGCAGACAGGTGTCTGTGTCCCAGGAACCAATGGACATTTGCGACATGAGGGTATTTCCTGAATTTCACAACCAGTTCTGATAACCTGCTTCAACCTTCTGTCACTCCCTCTGTGCCCCAAGGCTGGGCTCCAGGGTCTGTCGGTTTGCCCTTGGAATTCATTTGTGGTTTTAACCAAGAGAGGTCTTCACTCAGGAGTAAATGCTGAGAGTTAGAAAGAGCTAGCTAGTCTTCTCTTAGTAAAAGACCATTCATCTTCATGGGCCAACTTGGAAGAAAGGCGCCTATTACTTTTCCTGATGGTAGTCCAGAGATACTCATTTCAATTCTCATGTGTAGGACCTGCGAAGAAATCAAAAGAGAATAGCCGAATTGAACGCCACTATACGAAAGTTAGAAGACAGGAACACCTTGCTTGGAGATGAGCGGAATGAGTTGGTGAGTTTTACACAAACTGTTTGCATTGGGTGTCTTGTTACATGGTGTGCTCTAAAAGTATACCTTGTGATCTGCAGTTCATCATGAGAGAAAAGCAAGCAGGTAACAAAAGTATAGTATGATAAATCCCCACAAAGTGGCTGCCCCACATAACTCCCTCTAGATGTGTAAGTGCTTTTCTCTCCTAATATTTGTTTATTTATTTTATGTATGAGAATACACTGTCACTGTCTTCAGACACACCAGAAGAGGGCATCGGATCCCATTCCAGATGGTTGTGAGCCACCATGTGGGTGCTGGAAATTGAACTCAGGACCTCTGGAAGAGCAAACAGCGCTCTTAACCACTGAGCCATCTCTCCAGCACCCTGCTTTTCTTTCTTATTATCATTACAGCATTTTAAGAATAGGCATTTTGGCATACTAGCCTACAGCTTATATGTTAATGGAATTGTTTATGTGAATGTGATTTGATCCTTTCTTTTATCTGGGGCCACTGTTTCTCCCTAGAGCTGAGTTATTATTACTTCTCACAAGCTGTGAGTATTGTAAGGCATTGCTCTCTCTTTCTACTTTTTAAAACAGTATCATGAAATTTCTTCTAGAAACTGTGTAACTGGTTCAATTTGCAAACCTCTGAAGTTCTTTTGGTTTTGTTTTTGTTTGTTTGCTTGTTAGTTTTTTTTTTTTTTTTAAACTTCTATCACTAGGTACTTCTTAACGGTCACCACATTTTGCAACATTAAGATTTTCTTTACAGCCAGAGCATAGGCTTACTGTCTTCATTTGCCTTCTACTGTTATGATTAAACAAGTGACCAAAAGAAATTTGAGGAGGAAAGGGATTTATTTGGCTAACATGCTTTGATCACAGTCCACCTGAAGGGAAATCAGGGCAGGAAGTGAGGCACCGACTGGCCTGCTGACCCTAGCTTGCTCAGTTTGCTTTTTGATAGACCCCAGGACCATTCACTGGGAGATAGTACTACTCACAGTTGGCTGGGCCCTTTCACATAAATTGTTAATCAAGAAGGTACTTCACAGCCTTGCCTACAGGCCAATATCCAAGACACATTTTCTCAACTGAAGTTCCTTCTCTCAGGTGACCCTAGCTTGTGTCAAGGTGATAAAAAACTAACCAGGACAGTGGCTTTTAGAAATATCACATCTCCTCAGGAAAGAAAGATGTGCTCCACAATCTCTAGTTATAGCTTTATTCAAATTCGCTGTCTTGTTTTAAACTTTCTATACACCTCTAATATTTTTGTCTACTTATTCTCTCAGAAAACTTTTCTATGTCTCTTCTTAGCTCTGCTCATTTTTCATTATAGATATTTGAAGTTATGTTATTTGATAGGTGTAAATTAATATTTGCTAATGGTTTTGGCATACCAACTCTTTCATATTATAAAATACATTCTCTCCTTGACCTGAGGTCTACCTGTTATTAGTTAAACTATAGCTGGATGTTTTAGTGTTCACATGAATCTCTGTCCATTAATATATGCATACATATATGCATGGTTGGTCATAGAGGCATAATTTCAGTCTCCGTTAAGAACTAAGGCCTGTCTTTCTGAAGAAGCATCTTGTAGGATGCTTCAGAACTGTCATGACTGCATGCTGTGCTAAAATGGGACAGTTCCTTCTCCTCATGCTCATTTGAATTTTCTATGAATAGTATGCACCTGGTAGACTTGAATATTTAAAACACTGGGCATTAATCTCCATAGGACGCCCAGGGTGGAATAATAAACCCAGTGAACAATCTGTCTTTGTATGTACTCAAAATTTAATATTAATGATTAAGATACCAAAGCTCAAAAACTATGAGTTGCACCTGATTATTTTTGAAAAATAAAGCCAATGTTTTGTTTTCATTATAAAACTAAAGTTTTTAAATTCTGATTAGGATGGGACTAGGGAAATGCCAAGAGCCACTAATGGGGTTTGCTTTTGGTTTTTGTTTAAGCATAGGTAACTTTCTCCTTCCTCAGTATATCCCCAAATCATAGATTTCCGTAAAAGGACTCACTATTTTTGAGATCCTCCAATATCCTTTTTCCTTGTGATAAGAAAAGAATAAGCTAATCATTAGAAATTCAACATGGAAATTCAAGCTATCTGTATAGATTGGCCTGTAGTATATCAACCAAACAGAAGAGTTGTGAAAAATGAAAGAATTAAAGGACAGCATTCATGCATTTAGTCTAGTGCTTCTAAACTAAAGGCAGTTTGGGCAATGTGTAGTCATCTCAGCTGACAGTAAGTATTATTATTGCCAGTAAGTAGCAGACAGAGGGCATAGATACTGCTAAACATCCTATGGAATATAAAAATGGTCCCCATGACAACAACAACAGAAAAGTATATCCTGTCTTACTTACTGAGAGTGAGATTTCAGCAAGACCATTTAATGCAGTTGGGGAGAATAAGGCTTGGAACCAGGTTGTGGTGACCATGTGGTTTAAATGGGCTTCTGTAGGTTCCTGAACCAATGAGAGGTCTTTCCTGGACCAGGAAGTCAGTTTGGTTATGTGTGGGGGAGTGAGGTAGGGAAAGTAAAAGGGAGCCACTTAGCTTCTGGCCACTCCAACCACCAGCATCTGTGGCGCCTCTGTTAAGGTAACAGATAAGCCAGAATTGTGAGGACTATGATGAGTGCCAAGCATTCTGGCTCATGGACTCTAATCAAAGCACTGGGAAAACACAAACAAGAGGAATCCTGTTTGTTCCATCCTCATTAGGTCTACATAATAAGTTCAGAGTCTACCAGCTCTACAATCCCATTAAAAAGAAAGGAGGGAGGGAGAGAGAGAGAGAGGCATACAGACAGGCAAAAATAACATTTATGAGACAAAACTAGAAAAGACTGACCCATTAATGGAGAAGAATCTAATAGTCTGTCCTGAGACACACAGGGTGACTGCTGGGCTGTTTTCCTTGTTCACACCTGACCTCTCTCACCCTATTTCCCTCAAGATACGAGAAACAAATTTTAATTTCTTTATGCCCAGTTAAAACGCGTGCGGGAAACCGAAAAACAATGCAAACCTCTCCTGGAAAGGAACAAGTGCCTAGCCAAGAGAAACGATGAACTGATGGTGTCTTTGCAGCGCATGGAAGAGAAACTAAAAGCCGTAACCAAGGAAAATTCAGAGATGGTGAGTAGCACACTCTGCTAAACCTACCTACTGCTTCCTTTTCTGGGTTGCTCCTGACCTACTGATTTTTTTCCTGAGGTTGTTTGGGTAATATATATATATATATATATATATATATATACCGCTTGGATTTTCCCTTGAGTAAGCAAGGAAATGTTAAGAAGAAAGTGACAGAAAGTCCTGTCTCTGCATTTTATGAGGTTTCTAACCTTGCAGACTGGAAGGAGCTTTTCCAGGAATGCACTTACTCTTCAGACACTTGGAAGCTGAGAAGCAAAGCCTCGGTGTGACCCCCAAGCCACAGAAATGAGAAGCAAGCAAGGTCATGCCTGCTTTCTAATTTGTTTAACAGTTGGGAAATCAATATCATAGCTTGTATTATGTGTGAATGACTGATATGATGGTACATTCCTGAAAGGGCTTCCAAGGTAGGTTTAGAAATCTCCAGAATATTGCCAAGGACTTGAATGTATCACAGCAGGTAAAATGTACTTGGCTGTTTTAGTTCATGTATGTAAAAGTGTGTCCTCTCCTGGGAAAATATTCAAATTAACTGGACCCCAATTTCTACAAATATATCAAATGACTACATTTGGGGATTTTTAAAGTTTCTACTTGTAATTTTTTTTCTTCTCTAATTTAGAGAGAAAAAATAACATCTCACCCACCGTTGAAGAAACTGAAGTCTCTGAATGACCTTGACCAAGCTAATGAAGAACAAGAGACAGAGTTTCTAAAACTGCAGGTCATTGAGCAGCAAAACATCATTGATGAGCTCACAAGGGTAGGTGAACCATCTGGAAACTCCTAGCTGTTCTCAAGGATGGGTAGCCAACAGCCAACACATAAGGAAGCACTTAATAATTCTGGATTAATTTCAAATGCGTCTTCAGATGGTCAGTATGTAATTATGTACAAGGAGTTCTATCTCAAAATGTTTTACATTAAGCTGACCGATATTCCAATTATAAACATTTGCCAAATAGTTTGAAAGCATAAGTATAAACTGTCCTAAAGGAATTTTCAGATGCATGTTTATGGAAGTATACAGAGGAGGAAGGCAATTGTTTACTGGGATCGGGTTTCTGAAGCTCCGTAATTCAGAAAATCTTTTTTTTTGCCTACAAAATCAGAAACATATATACAATGTTTCTGAGACCTAATTAGTGCACTGCACATAGATACAATCTGTTCACAGTTTTGTGGGTAAAGAGCATCATCATAGTCATGTAGCAAAGCGGGAATACCTGCCAACACTTTATTATTGATAGATACTTCAGTATCTGCTGACTATGTGATTTCTGCTACACCATTTGAATCTGGTTGTGGTTCCCGTTAGCTCCCATTAGCAGCGTGAGGAAGAGAAACCGCCTGAACCTTCAGGCTGTCTTCTTCCCTTTGCAGTCTTTATTCTGAGCGCAGCATCTTTGATTCCTCTTCTTTCAAGAATAAGCCAAAGCCTGTAGGCTTGAACTAATCATGGGAGCAGGAGGGCTCTTAGACAACAGTCTCCAGAGTAGGTAAATGAGAAGATTCGCTGCCACTGGGAGCAAAAGATTGTACTTCTGTTTTTAATTAATTACTACTCGTCTTTTTAAAAAATGTCATGTGCTCATGTATGCTATAATTAAGATTAAGAAAGTAACCTAAGGGTACAATGTGTAAATTTAAAAAATTTCAGCTATATTGAGTAGGCATGATCAAAATTTTTGGTATATATAAAGGCAAAAGATAAAGTGCAAGTGCCAATGTTTTGAGTCATATTCAGATGTGAAGCCTGGGTCACTTGCTCCCACCTTGTTATCTCCTAAATCTCTCTTACTCTGGGGTCTGGGAATATACCTAACTTTGAACAGCTTCAAATTAAGCTGTATGAGTTTCCCATTGATTGGAGAGTTCCATGTAGTTGAAATCTGCAATAAATGCATGGAATATGTAGCGATTAAATTGCAAACTGTCCCAGTGTCTGTGCACACAGCATCTGAGTCACCAAGCTTATTGTTGCTGGTAGGTATTCATCACCAAGTTTCTCAGAAAACCACAGCCATTTCTGCCCAAACGAAACAGAAACAAAACTAGGCGACTCCCAGCAAATAGACACTCTTGCCTCCTGACTCATCATCTCATCCTTACAAGGAGCAGCCTCGAAACAAGTTTCCAAAAATAGTCAAGAGACACCTGTCTATGCTAAGAAATGTCAAAAAGTAAAAAATAAATAAATAAATAAATAAATAAATAAATAAATAAATAAATAAATAAATAAATAAATGTATATTTTTGGTGAGGATAATATTTTCTCAACACAGATACAAATTAATTTTTGGGCACTGGAAAGCACAATAATTACTCTTTGTGGGATTCTGTTTTCAACATTATTTTCTTCAGGTTTAAAATGAAGGAACAAAGTGTACTTTCTGATTAGACGGCAGGAAAAATATAATATATACAGTCTGAAAATATTGGCACAGCATATCAAAAAGTTACCACATTTTGTAAAATAAAATAATACGTCAGATAAAAATATGTGATCCTTCAAGGGAGAACAACAATCTCTTTAAAAAACAAAAAGAAGGTGCTGTAGAGGTGGCTCAGCCCTTGAGCTCAGTTTCTTGAAACCCCCAACAGAGGCTCACTTGGATCCATTGCCCTCTTCTGGCCACTGTGGGCAGAAGAAAGTGACAACAGAACTGTTGGGGGACATTCAACAACTTCCATTCTTTTTTTTTTAATTAGGTATTTATTTCATTTACATTTCCAATGCTATCCCAAAAGTCCCCCACACCCTCCCCCACCCACTACCCCACCCATTCACTCCCACTTTTTGGCCCTGGCCTTCCCCTGTACTGAGGCATATAAAGTTTGCACAACCAATGGGCTTCTCTTTCCACTGATGGCCGACTAGGCCATCTTCTGATACATATGTAGCTAGAGACACGAACTCCGGGGGGTACTGGTTAGTTCATATTATTGTTCCACCTATAGGGTTGCAGATCCACCCAACTCCTTGGATACTTTCTCTAGCTCCTCCCTTGGGGGCCCTGTGATCCATCCAATATCTGACTGTGAGCATCCACTTCTGTGTTTGCTAGGCCCCGGCGTAGTCACACAAGAGACAGCTATATCAAGGTCCTTTCAGCAAAATCTTGCTAGTGTATGCAATGGTGTCAGCGTTTGGAAGCTGATTATGGGATGGATCCCCGGATATGGCAGTCTCTAGATGGTCCATCCTTTCGTCACAGCTCCAAACTTTGTCTCTGTAACTCCTTCCATGGGTATTTTGTTCCCAATATCCCACAATACCTCTCCTGGGCATATATCCAGAAGATGTTCCAACCGGTAAGAAGGACACATGCTCCACTATGTTCATAGCAGCCTTATTTATAATAGCCAGAAGCTGGAAAGAACCCAGATGCCCCTCAACAGAGGAATGGATACAGAAAATGTGGTACATTTATACAATGGAGTAATACTCAGCTATTAAAAAGAATGAATTTATGAAATTCCTAGGCAATTGGATGGACCTGGAGGGCATCATCCTGAGTGAGGTAACCCAATCACAAAGGAACTCACACAATATGTACTCACTGATAAGTGGATATTAGCCCAGAAACTTAGAATACCCAAGGTATAAGGTACAATTTGCGAAACACATGAAACTCAAGAACAAAGACCAAAGTGTGGACACTTTGCCCCTTCTTAGAGTTGGGAACAAAACACCCATGGAAGGAGTAACAACTTCCATTCTTAAAAGACCTTATCTGTTTTCTAGGATCGAGAAAAACTCATCCGTAGGAGAAAGCACAGGAGAAGCTCGAAACCAATCAAGGTAACAAGGGAACTGTTATCAGAATGCCACAAAGAGCCAGGAAAGAGAGGCATGCCAAGAAACCTTTCTGCAAAGATGCGATACATCACACTCTTGAACCACAGTGTACCATAAGCACTACCTGTTTGAAAAAAATCTCTAGTCATTTTTTGGACTAGAAATGCTGTGTTCTTGTGTCCTAACCTGAAAGACTCTGATTTCCTCTAATCAGAAGATATTGGCCTTAATGTTCTTAGTGTTTAAAGGTTTTTCTGACAAGTTGCTGTGTTACATGCTGAGAGTAACTAAACCATATACATGATCAATATCTAACATTGAATCATATTAGCTTCTGATATCTGTCCTGTAATTAATTAACTATTATCTCTAGGCAAATATTGATAATGACATCCTCAGTCCATCATTATGTTTCTAGGCTCTAATACACAAATGCTTCATTGTTTTTGATTTCTGTGCTTGCTTTTGGTTTGGTTTGGATGTGGGATTACATGGCCAGGGTTAAGACTCTATGGCCTCCTTAGCATGAATGCCTCCACATTCAAAGCCCCTATGGAAGATTTTAAACCCTGAAAAGAGTAAGCTGCGTTAAGTAATCATGACATAGAATGTTAAGTGAACACTTTATGGTGGCTTTAGGAAGACAGCCAAATATCCATACATTTCCCTTGAATAAATCAGAAGTGCAACAGCACGGGAAAGGGATGAATTGGTATTGTGTTCCTGCCTAGAGTTTGTATTTCACCAAAGAAGCCTTAAAGCAGCCGTGATCTCAGTGTTCATCTATAACTGCCCTAGGGAATGGATTTTCAATGCAGCGTCTTTCATGAATTTTAGTCATGTTAGTAAGTATAAACTTTCTCTCTACTTAGAGGCCTGTTTTAGATCCATTCATTGGCTATGACGAGGACTCCATGGATTCAGAAACATCATCCATGACCTCCTTTAGAACAGACCGGACACCTGCTACCCCTGATGATGACTTGGATGAAGTAAGTTTTGCCTTTTCTCTGGTCCTGCATGATATTGTCACCAAATCTTCCCTCTAAGGGGAAAGGAAAATCACAAAGTGATCCTTTAACACTGGCCAACCTTGAGATCATTCTCCACTTTGATAATCTTGAAAGTAAGCATCATCTATGTCATATAATCTCCCTAGGGACTTTTGAAACCTTCGGTTTGACACTATAATTGAATTACGCAACAGAAAAGTGACTTTCCAAAAAGGTTTATCTGCCTGGAAGAGAGAGTCAGCCTAGGAGGTTTCTGGATTCAGGCTGAAGCAGGGTTAAGTAGAATCCATCAGAATGATCCCATGAGTTCAGTTGCACTGAATGCAACTACTAAGTCAGGGTTAGGGGCATGAGTCTTCTCAGTCCACACTCGCAGGTTTTTATAGGCAGGGTTCCATGGAATGCTAGTGGTCCCTGGGCTTCTTTAGTAGCTGAGGGTGACCATGACTTCGGATCCTCCTGCCTTTACCTCCCAAGTTCTGAGATTACAGGAGACCTCAACTCCTATATCTATATATTTATGTCTATGTCTAT
>NW_028227274.1:41377500-41522500 GCF_978045245.1 Mus caroli | reverse complement strand
ACCAGCAAAAAAATGGTCACTCTGCCCTGGTCAGAGTGAGAAGGATAAAGATATCCTCAACTAGTCTGGAAAGACTAGTGTAGCTGCCTTTCTCCAGATGAGGCAGTACTGATATATGGAGGTGGAAAGTGCCCCAAATTCAGATCTTAAGGCTTCTATAAAAATGTGCCTAGGAGGGTCTGTTAGCACAAGTGCCTGGCTACTCACAAGGCTGAGGCAGGACAATCAGAACTGAAAGATCTACTAAGACTACTCAGTAAGTTCAAGGTTAGCTTAGGTAACTTAGTGAGACCGATTCAGAAGGAAAATGAAAGAGAAGATTCTATCGTAGAGCATCTAAAGCTCTGAGTTCAGTCTCTTATTACAAAAGAAATGAAAAAAGCTAAATAGAAAGAAGGGAGAGAAGAAAAAGTCAGTCCCATGAATGCGTTGAACTTTGTGAATGACTGTTCTAATTCTACAGTAGCTGTCAGGTCCATTGATCTCCCAAAATATCATACATTGACCCAAGATTCTAAGAACAATAATCACATTCGTAACCTGAGCCAATTTAAAAAATTCATTTGAGTACAGATGCTTATGAGGAGGAGGTTGGAGAGATGGCTCAGCATCTAAGAGCACTTGCTGTTTTTCCAGAGGACCTGAGTTCAATTATAGCACCGACAGCAGGAGGCTAGCAGCACTCAACTCCAGCTCCAAGGGATATAACACCCGCTTATGAACTCCTTGTCTACCCATATTCTTGTAGTCATACAACACACACACATACACACACACACACACACACACACACACACACGGGTGGGAATATGAGTGCAAGTCAGAGACAGAAAGAGATGAACAGGGTGCATGGTGGATAACATACTTGTCTTATTAATGAATGTCACATAGCTCCTCACCACTGCTCTGCTGCTGTTGTCCTACGAATCTCAGAGATGCCCAGGGATGCATCAGTACAATCCTTTATCATGCAGTTGATTCCCAGTTATCTTTCTGATTTTCTTTCTTGATTTTTTTGGTACATAGAGGGATTTTTGAGCTGTGTCTTCTAAATCAAAAACAGGAATCTCTTACAGGCACACACACAAAAAAAACTATGTATTTTATTTTGTTATATGTTTTGGAAAATAAGATTTACTTTACCATGAAAGCCATTGCTTTTGCATTTTTACATTTAAGTTTTTAAACGTTCACTGTGCATAATGATCCTTCCATAGTTAGTGGTGACAAAGAAAGAAGTACATAAAAATGATCAGATCCCTTAAGACCTACGGGAGTCTCAGACATGAGCCCTTCCTGAGGGGAAGGCACACTGACACATTGATGCACATCTGACTTAATCCCATGCCTCATGCTTCATCAAGTTGTACAGGGTGCCCTTGAGAAACTCATACAAGATCATAGTGTATCAGTGTGTAACTATAGTCCTAGTTGGCTGGAACCCTAAAACAGGAGGATCACTCGAGGCCAGGAATTTGGAGCCAGCCTAATCCTCATAGAGAAATCCTGTGTTAAAAAACCAGTCAATGAGCAGCAAATAAGAAACAACAACAAACAGCTCTACAGATGATGAAGAAAGAGATGCCATTTCTGAGTGTTTGGCCTAGCAGAAGTTCATGTGGAGCTTAGAGCTTAGCATTCAGGGAAGAGAATGATTTCCTCTGTAGTAAAGAAAACAGAGGAGTGGTTTTTTTCAGGTAGATAAGAACAGAGAAAGGTCCTGGAATCACAGGGTGGATCAGAACTTATGTTCATATGTGCATGTGTACATGAGTGTGTACATGCGTGGATGAGCATGCGTGCGTGTGTGTTTGTGTACACGCATGTATGTGTGTGTGAGTGCATGTCTGCATGTTCACACACGGCTGTGCAGAGATGACACTGGTCACATTGACTACTGAATGGTCAGGTAGTGGACAGTGTTTCTAAGGTTTGGAATTCCATCTTATGGAGTCTCACGCCACTTTCTACAACAATTCTCAGTTTTATAGGTAAGAGCTGTTTGAAGCAATTAAGTATTTTAGAATTACCATTAGATCTTATCAATATGCAAAACATTGTATGATGGGCATGAGTTGATTAAGTTCTACCCAGAAATGTGTATAGGGTCTAAATTAACAGCAACTGGTATTTTTAGAGCTAAGTGTCCATCTCCTTCATAAACACCCTTAAGTCTATTCTGAACACACTGTATCTGACCCACGTGGGACATGTGAGTGTCTCAAATTCACTGTCTAGAGGAGCTCTAGCCTTCATGTCAGAGAAAGGTTTTTTTCTTAGCATCTGTCTCTGTGCTTCTGCAAATCAGCTAGAAAATGGCTACAAGGAAAGCCAATCCTACCTTAACCATATCTCTGTTGGGATTATTGGCATGGTCTACAGCCAACCTTGTTCACTGAGTGGACGATTTGCAACCACATCCATGGTTGCTCTGCTGAGGTGTTCCTTGCTGTGCTCATCTAACTCCAGGGTTTATTTTATCAGATAGAGAAGCAGGAAGCAGAGAATCACCGGCTACAGCAGGAACTTCAGGATGCCAGGGACCAGAATGAGCTGCTGGAGTTTCGCAACCTAGAACTGGAAGTAAGGAACTGCTGATGTTAATGATGACATGGTCTTGACTTGTGCAGGCGAAAAATTAAGCATTTCAGAGTTATGCTCTTTTCTAGACCCCAGAGGTAGTTCAAGATAATATAACTGTGACAGTCAAGACTACATACCTTAGAAACGTTGCCTACGCCATGTATCTGTCTGGTAATGATAAATTTTAAAGAAGCTTCAGACTGTCCTAATAGGGACTGTGCTTTCCCAACAAGTAGATGATGGATTTTAGGAAATGTCTACATTATTCTGGCCAAACTTGAGGTGCTTGGTTTTTTTTTTGGGGGGGGGATTTATTGTTTTTAAGTAAAACATATCATACCACATATTCATTGGAGTCTATGAAACCTGACTGAAGTTCTGGGTGATGACAAACACCTGTTTGGATTTTCTATGATTTTTGCCACTGATATCTTTCTTGAGATTATTCCAGATGGTAAAGTTAGCCATCAGTGTGCTCCAGTGGAGAGGAGTGACTGCCCCTGCAGCCTGTATATCTTCTCTCTAAAGAATGAGAGGATCATGTGTGCCGAGGCTATTTGGCACCAGAAACCTTCATAGTAAGCTCACCCTGTGATATCTGAAGGGTGTAAATATTCATACTGTTTAAATTCCATTTGTACTTCTACATTTTCATGAACAGAAATCTTCAGGGATGGATGGCACAGTCTATAAATTTTCTCCCATCTTTTTAGTTGACTGCTTAATTCTCTAACACTCAATTTACCCATGTACATCTTGAGAGTTTTTTTTTTTTTCCAAATGACACATTGATAAATGGCTGAAATAGTATAAAGTGAGAACTGGCTTAGCGTTTAATCAGTGGCTGCTTCTTTTTTCTTCTTCTGTATTCCAAGGAGAGAGAGAGGAGATCCCCTCCATTTAATCTACAAATTCACCCCTTCTCAGATGGTGTGAGTGCGCTGCAGATCTACTGCATGAAAGAAGGTGTCAAGGTAGGCAGACATTGGATCTTTTGTGTGTGCAGACATCAGGAAAGCAGGGACTGGGAAAGGAAAAGCTGCTCATGGCCACTCTGTATGTCAATCCCTTAGATAGCAGGACAAAAATAGCCATATATCTATCGGAAAATCAATAGGACATAAAGTGAATGTTTAACAGATTTACAAAAGGTATTAGCAAAGAACAGAGATGGGTCATTTAGATCATAGGTACATAAAGAATGGCGTAGGATCAAAGCAAGCATTAAAATAAATGGTATTAATCACCTGGGGGAAATATAAATAAACTCTGTGCTTCAAGAAACATAATTCAAGTCGGCCTGATAGAACATGTCATGAGCCCCTTTATTGAAGCTTCCTAGGTGCTGTGGAGTTTTTGAGTGAGAAGAGACTTTTGTAGCTCCTTTATAGGATGATTTTCACCCTTTGGGGAAGGTCTTGGGCATCAGAACATGAAATTTACTAGATCAAATGTGGCTCTTTCTTTAGGACATAGTGGAACACATTTTAAATAATAAGGTTGAGATGACATGGTTCTGTTCCCCAGAGAATATCCTGCCATGTAAGGCATAAGGACTTCCTCCTGAGGTAGAGCAGGGTTGACCTGTTATTTCTAGTTGGTTGCTTTCCCTTCTGCTCTTCCTGCTACCACTGAGCTGCCCAGTGTGCTCCTCTCTGCCATCTCTGAATGCATCTCCTTGACTTTGCAGGATGTCAACATCCCTGACCTCATAAAGCAGCTTGATATCCTAGGTGACAACGGGGTAAGTCGGGCCTTGATTAAATATGGTGGGGTTATGAGTTGGCCTGAACAGAGTTAGGAAATCCTTACCAGTGTGCCAGGTACAAGATAATAGCACGAAAGACAACCTATCTACCTAAGCATGTACCTCCCCAGAGAGAATCCCACAAGCCCAAAGAGGACATAGCAATGGCTGGAGGGTAACTAAGAAAGGAGATATGGTTAAAGGGCTTTTCATAGAAAGGGTTCAGGTTGGAATGCAGACCACATCTGCAGTGATTAAAGCTAATTACCGCCTGACTGCTGCTCAGAGGCATTCCGTGTAAAATTAATCAGCCAGGCGGTCGGAAAGTCTGCTAAACACTAGGGTTGTTGGCAGCCCCGTAAAATGAAACAGGAGGCTATAATCCTTTTTCTTCTTAACAGCTCCCTCCAAGCAGGGCCAAAGCCTGTTAATTCATGGGCAGCATCACTCACAGTAGCGAAAGGAGAATGGCACACCTAGTACATTGAGGAATGTGCGCCATTTTCCCACTGAAAATTAGAACCATTGAAACCTTGTCAGACCTTCTGTGGGGAGAAAGCGCCTTCTTTATTCTGGGTTTTCTTAGTGTGACTTCTAATGAAGTGTGTGTGCATTTACACAAGCACTCGACTTTGCATGACCTCTTTATGTGGAATGGTTAGAAATAGGAATGTGCAGAGGCTATTTGCAAGACGTTCTCTGTCCACAGCACACATGTTCTCCATGGTGTAAAGGTCCTGAGCATTTTTACCTTATCTTCTGCCTTTTGTTTTTCACAGAACCTAAGGAATGAAGAACAGGTGGCCATTATTCAGGCCAGCACTGTGCTGTCCCTGGCAGAGAAGGTAATGAATGAAGTTGGCATTTCTAGTCATCCAGTGTTGTTGAACATGGTGTCTGAGGGCAGGAGAGTGCAGCACCTACCCCAGTGCACCCAGCCTTACATTATTCAATGTGTAATAAATGTGATTCAACCCAGGAGCATGAGAACAGACAAAAGTCTATGAATCACTTTGTGATGGGTAGATATTTTTTACTTTAAAGTCATCTGTGAAATATAACCTTCACCAACATGGAAAACCCTCTCAGTTACATTATTCAAGCAATCCTGGCAAACTGGGAAGCCAGCGAGAAGGGTTTTGCTAAGAGCTGGTGAAACTAGAGTTGCTCCAGTCACAAGCTGTTCCTTTAGTTTGTGCATCCACCATAGAATCTGTGGCTTGATTCTGGATGATGGCAGATTCATTCTGAAAGCCCGACAATCTTGGAGTACTGCTGACCCCTTGTGTCTACACCTGGTAAATGAGAGGTGGAGAGAACCAACAGAGGGAAGCCAGATTCCTGGTTGTCAACAAATGACTGAAGAATGAACCCAGAGCCAGATGTGATGGCACAAATCTGTATTCATAGAACTTGGGTAGGAGAGAAGCAAGTTCAAGGCCAGCCTGGTTTACATTGCAAGAATCTTTCTCAAGAAAAAATAATTTAAAAGAGACTCTGCACATAACAGAAAGTCACATGCACATACTTGAATAAGATGAAAGGTTTTGTTTGTTTGTTTGTTTGTTTGTTTTTTATCTATCTATTAAGCTGCTGTCTTGATTCTAAAGGGCATAGCAATCATGTTAAAAGTAACACGAATCGCTTCTCGGCCTTTTGGCTAAGACCAAGTGTAAAAGTAACACAAGACCCTGAGTACTACTCAACTCCTTTGAATCTGAAATCAAATTATACAGGTCTAAAAGCATTGTTCTAATTCTCAAAATAATAGCATAAAGATGAAGCAGGGGGATAGTGCTACAGAATTAAAAATACAAAATATTGACATGATCCATTTATTGATGTCAATTTAAGCAAATTGCATTGGTGTGCTCTAACTAAAGGCATTTGGCTGATCACTTGGAAATTTTTAATATTGACTAGGTATCAAATGATAGAAGAAACTAATGTTGGATCTGCAAAATGTGAAAATGGTTGTTTTGTTTGTTTTCAGGTTTAGAAAGGCCTTACTTTTCTGTCTGAAATACATGCTGAAGTGTTTGCATTTGAACTGAAAGAAAAGTGAGAAGTTGCTATTTTAGGACCTGTTTCCCTCAGAATTTAATTAAAAACCTGATCACGTTCTCTTTCCTCTCCCTGGCAGTTTAATAGCACCATATTTCCCCTAGAGAACATGCAGAATTCAAAATTTACCAAGAGTTCTCTGGATAGAAGCGTTACCTACTGATTCCTTCAGGATCCCTCCCTTCTAAACTCTCTATATTGTCTCCCCTCCTTTTTTCCTATCTCTGTTCTTCTCTTTTGTTCTCCCTCTCTTCTTTCCCTCTATCATTCCCTTCTTTGTTTCCCTCCCTGCCTTTCTTCTCCTTCCCTCTTTCTACCCCCTCTCTGTCTCTTTCTCCCCGCCCTCTCTGTGTGCATGCTTGCATGCATGTGTGTGTGAGCTTGCATATGTGCGTGCATTCCTGTGTGTACACAGATGTGAGTGTGTTCCTCTGTGTGTGTGCATGCATGCATCTCTCTGTGTGTGCCAGCGTGCATGACATGCATTTGTATGTTTCTGTTCATTTGTGCATGCATGTGTGTATGTGTGTGCATGCATTCATTCCTGTGTGTTTGTGTGTATGCATGCAAGTGTGTGTGTGTGTGTGTGTGTGTGTGTGTTACTCACTCCTTGCTTAGTCCTATACTCTGAAGTCTTTACCTAGACGCTCACATCTCTCCTTCCCACCTCTGCATGGTGATCATAACCAAAATCCTTCCTCTTTTGTAGGAAAGCCTTCGTAGTCCATCATGCCCAGATAGACTTTTGATGTTTCTACAGTGATCGTGTTTCTGTCCCCTGGGTTTTGATGATTGTGTTTAAATTGTCAAACTTCAGTTTTCCAACCTATCTTAGCTACTCTGTTTTATTACTGTGATGAAACACCATGACCAAGACAACTTACAAAAGAAAACATTTAATTGGGAGCTTGCTTACTGTTTTGGAGGGTTAGTCCATGACTAGCATGGTGAGGAGTGTGACCTCCAACAAGGCCACACCTTCTAATCCTTCTCAAACAGTTCCACTAACTGGGGACTAAACATTCAGACATATGAGCCTGTATGGCTCATTGTCATTCAAACCACCACGCATCATTCACCCAGGAGGGGGATATGGTCTTTGTTCCTCCACCCTTTATTTCCCCTATTTCAACCCAAGCAGATAGAGAAGAGATGATCAATAAATGCTTACTGAAAAAGTAAATGAATAAACACATTCACACCCTAAGAAACATCACAGTTTGCATCAGCCATTCTGGTCTTTATTTAACAACAACAGTCAGAACATCTTACTCAGTTAAAGGCATGAGAGTTACAGCCTTTTAATGTGATGTAGAATTGCCCTGCTTTGAGACTTCAAAGAAAGGTTGGGCTGATTCCATGAAAGTTGTGACCTAGAGATGTAAAGGAAGGAGAACTCACCTTGTGTGGGTCATTAAATCCCTGAGTATCATCCTGACCCCCGAGTGAGTGTGGTACAGTCTGCTAAAGCACAGTAAACACTTGTAGTGTACTTCTTTTGAACTGGACTCTTCTAACTACTGAATCTAGGTATCATTCTTATATTTTCTTCAAGGAATCAGAAACATGTAAAAGGTGTGCACTCTGCCCAAGAAGATAATTGAATTAGTTAGAGCCCAGAGTCCATCTCCACCACTCACCAGATGCTTTTCCAGTTCAAGAAATCCTTAAGCAAGCTGTGCAGAGCACCCAGGAGCTGGAACATTGGCTCAGTAGTGATCTAGCACATGCCTTTCCTCATGTCTTTCTTGCATGACAATATCCAGCTGAGCATGTAACGGGTAATAGCTCTATGTTAACACTGTGGTAGAAAGCAAGGAACTGGATGAATAAGGCTCATGCTTGCCCTAGCAGCTCATGATTGAGTAATCAATTTTTGTGTAGACATTTGCAAGTCAAATTAAAGTCACCTACCCAACAGGGACTTTCATTTGATTCTATTCCCAAGTTATTCTAAATCTCATCTTTGATCTTAAGACTACAAGTTTAGACAACAGTTGGGAGTATGATTTTTAGCCAAAGTGTATGCCTAGACAAAATTCCAAGAGTGGCGTCCTATGTGTCTTTATACAAAAAAGCAGTGGCTTTAAGTGAGAAATCATAGTGAGTCCAGATCTGCATCACAAACTGCATATACCATATTCGTTCTCACATCCACTTTACAGGGGTTTTATTTTCCATTTACAAATGGTAATTTGCCTCAGTCACACAAATAGGAACAGGAGCCAACATGCAGATCTGCAGTTCACAATGGCATCATTGAGGTTTGCAGCATCTGAAACAAAATGCATGATTTGAAAAGAAGCTATTTCTCAAAGATAAAGGGGCAGCAAATAGAGGGGTCAGGAAAAGCAATACTGTGTACAAAACCATAGCTGTTGACTAGAATGTCCTTAATGAAGTATATAGCCACATGTATAATCAGGGAAATGAGAGATTCACAGCTCTGCTGTCAAATTGTGCCTTTTGTCTTTCTCCATGATCTCAACAGCTGAGGATGGCCGGTCATGGTATCTCTCCAAAGGCTCTAGATTATAGAGTTACTTGAGCTTGATGTGTCATGCCATGTGCCCATACTGAAGAGAAATAAAATATGGCATTCTAGTTCATACAATAGACTGTCACCTTGCATTTTTTTAAAAAATTGCATTATTATTAACACAACTTGATATATAAAAACTGATAATTCAAGGGACATGGGCTCCCTCTGGTACTCTCACATAGCTATGCCCAATCACAAATCTATGTATAGGGCATTCTATTACAATAGGACCCTACACATAGGACCCTTATTAGCAGCACATCAAAAGGATACATCCTGATTAGTAGGAAATGCATTCTCTTTGTGTGGTTTGTTTAAAAGGCTTTTAATTACCACATTATAGGAATCATTTTCATAGATCCAAATTTTACTCTCACTAGAAACACTCCCTCAGACCCTCTAACCTTGAACTATTGAACATTTTAGCCCTTGGAATGTCCTTCCAATTTCCCCAAACATCTTTCATTCTTCTGTTAGTCTTTAGTTCCCAAGAAATCTCCCCATGGGTACCAAAGCTTTGCTAATGTATTCATCACTGAAGTCCTAGGAGTTGACTCGGAGTAGAGACATCAGAGGTTATTTGCTGAATTAATGACGCACCGAAGATGGTATCATTTTGTCTAAACTCCTGGAGATAAAAATGCATTAAGTTTTAACCTAAGGTTTCAATCAGCATCCAGAGACATAAAGTGAGAGACCAAACCCTCCAGAGAACAGTCCACAGAATCCAAAGCACATTGAACCATCATTTCTATCTTCTTAATTCTTTAGTGGATCCAACAAATTGAAGGAGCAGAGGCTGCCCTGCATCAGAAAATGATGGAACTGGAAAGTGATATGGTAAGCCTAAAGAGAAAATATTGTACAATAATGGGAAATGAACATTGCCTCTATATTTTATGTGAAACTCATGGGAGTTTGTAACTGCCCTATTGATTTGTGTCCAGACTGTGGGACATATGTCTCATAAGTAACATGACCTCCAGCTCTAGTCCTTCCCCAAAGCATACTGTACATTGACAATATTTATAAAACTAATGTTAAAAAATTAAATTAGATATTTTCTCTCAGGCTGAATAGTTTTTTTCTATGAATATTTACCAAGTAAGAATTACAGATTTGACGGGTATAGCTCTACTTTTAAGAATTCACAAGGCACTTTGCCTCCATTAGTATAGCTACTGTCAAAAAAGTAGAAACTGACAGTTGTTAGTAAAGATGTGGAGAAACAAAAACCCAGGATCTTGCTGAAATATGGAATAGTACAGATATGAGAAATGGCCAGGATGTTGCTTTAAAATTTAATAGAATTATATGACTCAGCATTATCAAGAAAAAAAAAAAGCTGAAATTGGAATGTGGTGGGTCACTGTCCACCCACTTAATTATTCACAAGATTATTCACACTAGCTAAAAGGTGAATGTAGCCAGTGTATCAACTAATGATTGAATATATGAACATTGTATGGAATGTGTATGTGTTGGGTTAGTCTAAGATCGCCGTTGCACACAGCATCCCTTTTGTCTGGAGGTCCCTCCTCTTTTCTCTCTTCCCTTACACCTCTCACTCTAATGTAGTCATTATGGGCAAACAGGTATCCATAATGTTTGGTGAAAGACATGGTGCAGATGCCATTAGGAACAAAGAGCTGTCATGTACTGTAGAGCACTATTATCCCATGGATGTGATGGATAGCGTCATAAGACTCATAGGAAATGAAGGCACACTGTGGTTGTTAAGGGTCGAGAGAAAGAAAAAAAAATATGGAGTTGTTAAAGAAGAGAAGTTTCTCTTTTGTAAAACTAAAAATTTTGGGGCATTTATTTCTTAACTGTATGGATGTATTTTACACTATAAATATGTACTTTAATGATTAAAGTGTTAACTTTATTTCATGTGCATTTTAACACAATTTAAAATAGCATATCACCAAATGTGGGAATTAGTAGACTGTTATCTTGCAGCATCATGTATAATCTTATAACAAGATTACATGGCATATACATGGCAAATGATCTTTGCCAAAACAAATGTATTAAGTGTGTATCAAGTCATGAAATTCTATCATAACAATAATTTGTATTTTATGAATGTAACAGTTTTATAGATCATAAGATCATGTACAGGATTCATGTTTTACCAAGAAATTAAGAGCTATAGTGAAACATAAAACGATTTGTTTGAGTTCACAATGGCCATTGAACTCTCCTTCAATACACAACCACTAATGCAACAGTCAACCTTTACAAGGCTCTTACAGCAGTGGTACCCAGTGGTGGTCAGGAAAGCCCAGGTCAGCATTACTACACATTCTCAGAAGGAAAGAGTTCTTTACTGTTCACTTAAGCACATGAAGAAATGATGAACTTGCACATGGAAATATGGAGTACCCAAAAACAAAGCTTTAGCTAGTAATGCCAAGATGTCTGTTCACTGAGAGATGGACAAGGACTGATGGCATGGGAAGAAACTGTAGATCTATGTCTCCTGGCTCACACTAGCTTTGCAACAGGAGCCAGCAAGGACTCCTCAAGTGGCAGTGCAGACAGAGTCACCCAGGCTCTTTAAAATGCCCTTCATCTTTATATCAATTAATTTTAAATAATTAAGTTTGTTTATTTGTTTAGTGTTACATTTCATAAAATTCTTAGAAAAGCATACTATATCAGTACACTACTGTCCTTTGTGTCCTCAGAGAACTGGTTCCAGGATCCTCTGAGAAAAACAAAATCTACAGATGCCCAAGTTCTTTTTATAAAATGCCACAACTTTGCATATCATCTACACACAGCCTCTTCTCTGTTTTTAAATTATCCTTAGATTATTATTACTCACTATTCCCATTTATAATGTAAACTATTTATAAATACCTATTCTACCCCATGTTTATAAGGGATGATGAAAGCAAATTTCACAGTCCACAGGTGTTCCTTTCAAATATCTTCATTCCAAAGATGGCTGAGTCTCTAGGTGTCAAACCAGGAGGAGTGAAAAGCCACGTGTACTCATACAGAGCTATTATTTAACAGCCACTGTGTCAAAATCTATCCTCAATTTCGCACTCTCAGGCTGGCTTCAGAGTCATTAAGAGCTTTCCATGTGGTTATGTCTCTTATCTTTCCTGCTATTGATTTTCACATCCCCTGTCTGAGACTGTGAAAGAGGAACTAATTTCTTAGCAGAAGAAAACTGCAGTTCTACAAATCTGGTAGTTTGTCCTGTGTCCTAGAGAAAACATTCATCTGTGTACCTTTCGTGTATCACTTTCTAGTTAACTGAGCTTCCCGTTTCCATTTGTCGATGTAACCCTCTATTCTAGGAACAGTTCTGCAAAATCAAAGGCTACCTGGAGGAAGAACTAGACTACAGAAAACAGGCTCTTGACCAGGCATATATGGTAAGTACCATGAGGAACCAACCCACACCTCGTTCATCACTCTGTACAACAGAGCTAAGATGTCCTGTCTAATTTGTTATTCCATGTCATTGAATACTCACAGCATGAATATACACGGCAGTTATTAATTGCTACTTCAATTTTCAAACAGAAACCCCAAGACTGTTGCTAGTATAATATTCTTATGTTTTACACATAATTCTAATTCATTCTAAAATTAAATGTATGCCATTAGGTAATTAATATTTAAATGTAGGACATACTGAATGCCAGTGTAGATCCAACAGGGACTTGATTAGATCAAGTATTATCATTTGGGACTCCAATGTACTAATAGAATAATAATGGATTTAATTTTTGTTATGCATTTTAATTCATTTAATTCTTAAAATATCCCCAGAAGTCACAAGTAATCTTATTATTCTTTTTACATATGAGGAAAATGGAATTATAGAGGAAAACCTTTGCTCAAGTTGGTAGAATAGTAAGCTATAATATAGCTCTTACTCCAGGAACTAGGCCTGATCTGGGCCCCCAATTGCAGCTATAGCAAGTGAGACCATGGTGCTGAGTGCATGTAGATACTTGCACTTACAGTAGCTCGTAGCTTGTTCCTCCCCTTCTACAAAATGCACACTGCAAAATTCTTGACATTGGACTATAGCTCTTCTTCTCTACTTATGCCCCACCCCTTCATTGGGTCACAAGAATGAACCAGAAGACAAAGGACAAACTAGTGGAATGGGTCCAAAATTGCTATCAGAGGTTTTCATAATGCTCTTGTGACTCTGGGGAAAAGAGTGAACCCCTGCATCCCTGTTTGTATCAAAGATGATTTAGTCTACACTCTCCAAATGAGTAGGAGATTCTTGTATTGTTCAATGGGGAAACAAGAGAATGAGAGTTGTTCACAGGCTTAAAATTAAAACACAAATTTCTTTTACCCACTTCTTACCCTTTTAAAATCCCTTGTCTCTCCTGTGCCTATAGAAAACAAAATTAATATAAGCTCCAGAAAGAAACTGGTGAGACCTCATTCAGAAAGCCATGGTTAATTTCTAAAGGACAGAATCTATTGGGTCCAGGAACAGTAGTAAAACATCCCATGAGGACTTTTCAACTCTGTTCTGCCAGAATTACAGGGAATATGACTATAGATTTAAGCAACTGTATTTGAGATAAGTAGCACACACACACACACACACACACACACACACACACACACACACACACGCTCATACACTCTCACACAGACAGGAGCAGAGGGAGAGTGAGGGAGGGATATAGTAGATAATTTATCAATGAAACAGAGGACTAAGAAAGACATTTCACCACCCACAAAATCTCAGTGTAGCTAGCAAAAAGAAGGGGACCAGGTTCTGGGAAGATGGTTCAGATGTTCAAGTGCTCATCATTTAAGCATGAAGACCTGATTCCCAGCTCTGAGGAAAAAGCCACTACAATCCCCTTGCTAGGGAAGCCAACATAGGAATATCCCCGTGGCTGGCTGGCCAGACAGGTTAGCCCACTTAGTGAGCTGCAGTGTTATTAAGAGACCCCTCTCCTCTCAAAGACTATGGTGAAAGCTATTGAAGAAGACACTGAAGACAACCCTTGCCCCCCGCCCCCCCCCCACACACACACACAAGCACGGCAACTCCAAAATTCTAGGCTATGTTTGAATCATAGTTCCCATTTTCCCAAGGAAAAGGCATGGAAACCATAAGTCATTTTCAGGTACAGAGAATTGTGTGAATGAGATGGAGTTTTATGTTTGAAATGTCTCTCCGACTTCAAGCACTGTTTTCCTACGAACACTTATTTCTAATGCTATGGCCAATGTGGCATATGCTTTTAACCAGCGGTAGGACTGTCAAGAAGGCAGGAGAATAAACCCATCCCCAGGTACACTTGAAAAGCGAAGGAGGTTTGGAGGTGTAGTCATTATAACAGAGGGCCTCTTTAAAAAAAAAGAAAAAGGTAAACAAACAAACAAAAAAGTAAACAGGATCCCAAAAAAGAAAATGAATTTACTTACAGAGCAGTCTGTGCATTGGGTGAATGGTATTTGTGCCATCTCATAAAGAGCAAGTCAGGCAGGAGATACTAAGAAACTCTGAGATCCCCTGAGACGGAGGCGCCAAGTGGCTGTCTCACCCGTCCACACACACAGTCCCCACACCACACCTAAATGCTCAGTCCCAAAGTTAGACTTCTCTGATTCTATTTGCCAGAGAATCCAGGAACTAGAAGCTACTTTGTACAATGCTCTGCAGCAAGAAACTGTGATCAAATTCGGCGAACTGTTAAGTGATAAGCAGCAGGAGGAGCTGAGGACGGCTGTGGAAAAGTTACGGCGGCAAATGCTGAGGAAGAGCCGGGAGTATGACTGTCAGATCCTCCAGGAGAGGATGGAGCTCCTACAGCAAGCGCACCAGGTGAGGACCAAGCCCTGCATCTGCGCATAGGTCAGTCCTGAGCACGTGGGACACGGCAACACGTGCTCGGTATAAGAATGGAACAGTGGACAAGTGAAAACAAATAACTATTGCCCACCATCACTCAATATAGGACGGCAGGTTGGTAAATAAACTTGATCTTGAGAAAAATGGCATTTCAGAGGTGCCGCATGGGGCTATCATTTCTAGAATGACTTTGTCACGGGTTCCAAATCAATTGGAGCCCGTTTAATCACCTGTGTAAGGAAAAAGGGCACCGACTCTGCTGCAGTGGTCCCTGCCAATAACTGAGCTCCAGGCGATCATCTGGAAAGGGTGTAAGGGAGCAGAGCCTGTCTCTTCATTCTCAGAACACACAGCATTAACAACAAAGCCCCAAGACTGTCCATGCTGCCTGCCATTTGCCCAGTCGGGATCTGAAGGCTGTATGTACTGTGGCTGGAGAGGTGCTCAGTAGTTAAGCACATTGGCTGTTTCTCCTTAGGACTCAGGTCCTATTTCCTGCACTTCCATGATGGCACATAACTGTCTATAACTACAGTGCCAAGGGATCTGATGCCCTCTCTGACCTCCTCGGACACCAGGAATGCACATGACATATACACATGCATTTTGGCAAAGCACCCATACATATAAAAAGAGATTGTTAAGAATGTGAGAATACAAGTGAATGTTTAAGTATATGTGTGTGTTCAGTTATTACTTGGTGTGTGTTCAGATGTATTGAGGTAGTTCCTTTTTGTTACTGATGGCAATTTAAAGGTTTTTTTTTCCTTTTAAATGGTCTCATTAAAAATGATCAAAAATGTTTTATTATAAATACTTAAATATATTACAACAAATAATTTATACAATCACATGATAAAAAAAAAAAAGAATGTAAAGGCTGCGCATCATCTCACCTCGTCTTCCTGGGAGCTCTAAGACATAAGTGTTCTTATTATCCCAGTTTGGGAGGCAATGTATTCAAATGATTATTCAAAATAGTAAATTGCAGAGCAAAATTACAGTCCAAGTATGCCAGCCCCTAAGACATAGGTGCTAACTAAAGCACAAGGCTCTCATGTGCAGCTTAAGGCATTTGTGAGTTGTGTGATCCATCTAACTGGCAAGCCAAGGAATAGGCACTTATTAGCAACTTGCTGCCAAACATCTTTGTAATTCAACATTTGTGTTGGAACTTCACCAGCGATCAGCAGTAGGTTGCTGTCCGAGGAGCAAATTCAAAAGAATTCCAGAATCTATATTGCCAGGTTGAACTTTTGGGTATTCAGAGCTGGGACAATCTGCTGGAATAGACAGGCAGTATGAAGCACACTTGGAAGTTCAAGGAGTAGGACAGGAATTATGGTTCTTTTATGATACAAGTCAGAGCAAAGCATGGATGTCTGACAGTGCCTATAGAGCCAGGAACTTTGTGGTTTATATGCCAGTAGAGCACTCAAGTCATTTGTCCTGACGATGATACTCACTCCCTCAGAGGGCCTCCAAAATTACAAAGATTTGAAGTTTGACCAGTGGAAAGTTGTTGAAGCTTTTGACAATAGGTTATTTTATGAGTTTGTTTGTTTGTTTTTCACTTCTATTGGGGGATAAAAATGTCTGTGCACAAATCTCTTACATTGCACAAACATCTAATTGATTTTAACAAGTTGAGAGCTTTGTCTTGTAAGTACAGATGTGTTTGTTTTAATGTGGACTAATAGTTATCCAAATTTGCTTATAATAAAAACTCTGGCATTCCAGTTTGAGTCTCTTTTTAACCCTTTAGCTATGGCACCTCTCTGTAGGAAGAATTTTTTTTTTCTAGACAGGGTTTCTCTGTGTAACCCTGGCTGTCCTGGAACTCACTCTGTAGACCAGGCTGCCTCTGCCTCCCAAGTGCTGGGATTACAGGCATGCGCCACCACTGCCCGGCTAAGAATTCTTTTTTTAAGAGACTCAGGCTGAGTTGAGAGAGTTCACTGACATTTCTCTCTAACAAACACTCATTAAGTATACCTTTTCCAATTATTTCTTACTCTTCTCTTCCCTTTTAATTAGTAGCTTAATAGCAGTTATTCTAGAAGGCGTTGACTGGGCTTTACCAAAGACAGCTATGATATAACTGTGATGTGTAAATTTTAGAGGCCGTTGCTAAACATTCGTTAGATATTTGTGCTTGGATGTCCCAAAATGTAAACAACATTCATTCTTGTCCTTAGCTCATCTCACTGCATCTTCTTGGGTCAGCGGAATGATCTTATCACAAATCACTCAGGCTCCAACCCTTATGCCTTCTCAGTCCTCTTTCCAAAAATTGAGGTTGCACCCTATTCAACTGATATTGGCCCTCAAGTGCTTTTCAGCTGGTCTGTTTTTCTGACACCATTACATGCATTTTCAGGATCTTTCATTATTACAATGGCTTCACAGTACCCCCTGTGCTAACCTAACTCTGTCATGTACAGATGTATTAAACATTCGAATGTATTTCCTCGTGGTAGATTCCATTTGCTAGATATCTACCTAATTCACCATGGACACTGCCTTCCTGTGTAGATGAAGACAATGGTAATTAGCATAAAGAAAAATATACTGAAACATGTTAAATGGCATTAATAAAGGCACTTGGGTCCCCAGAGGCCATGGAAATCACATCCTAGGTACTTCTCACTCTCCTCCATAAGTAGGTCCTTGTTTTAATCACCTTTCCTCCAATAAATTCCTTGCTCAAGGACATCTGTCATCTCCCTTTCCAAATAGACTTTATGTAGGTTTTTTAAGGTCATTCATTAGCTGGTTATCCCTCCCTTAAGATAAGACTTGAGACTACCTCAGGAGTTAACTGCAAAGCCACTTGCCTTTGGTTTCCTATTTCCAAGCTTTTGTTTGCTTAATTTTCCACCAAAAGTGGCATTTGGACAGTCTTATTTTTTTCCAGTCCTTATTAAAGGTCCACCTTTTGTAGAAGCTTCTGTCAGATAAGCAAATTGGATAGAACACTCTTTAATAAAAAATGCACTTAAAACCTTGTTTTATAATCATTAAGAGCCATGTACCGAGGGCCAGCTGTGTAGCAGATGCTTTGCATGTGGTTGTTGTTGAAGGCATCTGATCTGTCATACAGCTAGAAAAGACAAAGCCATAGCGTGAATGAACCAAGGCTTGGACCGTCTCTAAGGGGCCACTGAGTGCTGTGAAGAAGGTTAGATGATGTGTATTGATGTCCATGTGAATCAGAAAGAAAGATTAACCATGTTAGGCTAGCTAGTCAGATGAGAACTCTGAGGATTCATCATAACTAAGGTATCAGCCACAGAAAGGTCTCAGAAAAATGTCTCAGAAAAAGGAGGAAGTATTAAGATCCCAGTGTACATTCAATAGCTGCATAAAATGTCAGCATGGCTGGAAGGCACAGAGGCAGGCAAAGAGGTGAGGCTGAAGAACGGGAAGGGTCAAGATCAACGTGGGGCCTTGTAAGATTCCAGGCCTTAGTTTTAATACAACTCAGCTAACTTTTCCTTTCTTCATCCCTTAGACTCTAGACTGCTGTTGTCTTTCTAACCTTTTTTTCATCCTTATGCCACTGAGAATAGAACTGGAGATCTTGTGCACACTAGGCAGGTGCTATGCCACACCCAGCCTGATCGTTTCACACTTCAAGTTCCTATTAGCTATATTGGTTGGTGTAGGAAGGACAGATCTGGACATGATGTAGGATGGACCAAATAAGAGGCAGGAAGAAATGAATTCTCTCATCAGCCTCAATAAGGGTTGATGTTAAGCTCATGCACCATGTTCATGATAGTGAGAGAGGGGTGGAAGAGAGGGGGGGAGGGGAAAGGAATGGGGAGACAGGGAGGAGGGAGACTCTAAGACTCTGGAGTCTCAGATTCCTCTTGGTTGGATGACAAGTGTCTGGGAAAAAGAAAAAAAACTTACAACATGTGATGAAAAATAATGTATTCATCTATCATGTGATGAATGGGTCTTATGTATAGACTCAACCCTAGGAATTAAAGATGGGTGAAAACATTTTACATCTTTGACATGTCTCACCTTTGCTCATTAATTTTCTTATTCTCAGTTTACATTCCCTCTGGTTGAAGAACATCAGTTTTTGAGACCAGGAATTAGTTGATACCTTAATTCTATTATCCAGTACATGCGGCACAGTCGTAGACATGTCAGAATGTGATCACCAAGCGCAGAATTAATGGCTGAACAATCACCTCAGTAATCTCATGGATGACAGTTTCCTGAATCAATTGTTTATGTCTGTATACAGATACAGGCCAAGGAATTGTGGCACATTTATTGTTTTATGGTATAGCACAATCATATAATATAATGCAATATAATATTATTATAGGTATATGCAGTACCACTGAAGTACACACAGGGGTACACATCACATATGTAGGTGCCACTGTTATTCCAGGCTCATCTGGATCTCTATCATTCATTAACGCTGACATTTCAAGAGGATAGCGAGAGAACATATCTCACCTCCTTTCTTTGACAGTAGGGTTTCTCGATCTGACACTACTAAAACAGACCATCAGATCATCCTTAAGTCTTTGGAGTGGAAGGATGCCTCCTGCCATGTAGGATATTGAGCTTCTCTTTTGACTTAGACCCAGCAGATGCCATCGGTACACATCCTCAGTTATGACAGTAAGAAATATTTACCCAATTAGGTTCTGGTGATAGGTACACAAATTTGCTACTATATTAAAATGTGAGGTGATTATGCATTAGAAAATAAGTATATGAACTAATTTGAAAAATTCTAAGACATTACCAAATGCACCCTGCCTCCAGGAGAGGGTGGAAATTACCTTCAGTAGAGCTCTACTTTTTTAGAGAGGAGACTTGATTTCCAAGTTGAAATATTTTTTTTACATCTTCTCTTTTTTTGTTCCCACATTGCCTTATAAAACCTTCTATATATGTTATCATTCTAGTAGACTTCTAAGTGAAGGGCCAGTTCACTGTTTTAGTCCCTGCAAAGGGTGGTCATTAAATAACAAGATTACTGTTCATCCCAATACACGTGGGGACCAAAAGCCTGAAGGTTGCCAAGAGGAATTGTGAAGACTTATTTCCAAACAGTTGTCTATGGAAAGCTTTGTTGTTCCAGTGTGTGGGATGTGGTTGCATGGGCTTTTATACATTCTTGATTACTGTGCTATTTCATTACTAAAGTTTCATCCCCCAGCTTATCAGCTTACTTCTGAGAAGTTAGGTTAAATTGTACTCTCTCCTGTCATTTGTGAATTGGTAAATCATGTTCTGTGAGGAAATTCCAACTCCAAGGAGGGCTAAGGCAAGGGAAGACAAGAAAGACCAACAAAAAGCATGTGGTTGTCTGCTATTGCACAGTCAGCTTTAGCCATTTTTATTGTGCAAATAATCAACAAAAATATCAATCAGTCCAAAGGGTTGGCAAGGGTAGTCACCTCACTAGTTCTAGGACAATACTGCTCTCTTTACACATCTCTTATCAATTCACAGTTCCTCAGGGCCCAAAGCAATCTGGCCAAGTCCAGAGGCAGTGCAGTGGAATACACACCTCTCATCTTGGCTAGGCCTCTGCATGGGGTAAGAGGGGGTGGGCTGTTAGTGGCCTGTTACTGTGACGAGATTCCAGAGAAAACCAATTAAATCCAAGATAATCTCATTCATGCTCATGCTTGCAGAAATTCTTGATCGTGGTCACAGCTGGCTCCTTGTTTTGGGACAGCAGGGAGCAAGGCATGCTCTGCTTTATCATGCACTAGTGCTTCATCATGGAAGTAGCAGAAGTTGGAACAAAGTGGCTTACCCTGTGGCAGCTGGAAAGTAAAGAAAAGAAAGCAGTCAAGGTCCTGATACCCTAAGGGGATGGCCGGTGCCCTGACTGCCTTCCACAAAACCCTACCTCGTAAAGGGTCTCCAGTTCCCATCAGCTATACAGGCTGATAACCAAGCCTGTATAGCATGTGTTTCTTGGGAAGTCGCATAAGATCTAAACCAAAACAGTCAGAGAATACTCTGTTCAAAAGTATTATCCATGACAATAATTTCCCACCACAAGTCTGGATCAGCTTTGGAACATGCAGAAACCCTATAGATGAGATAACGTTAATATGTGCTATTTCCATTTACTGGGACCTAACAAATGTTTTCATAGAAAGTGGTGTTTTGTTTGGTGAGCATTTTCTCTACAACCTAACATCTAGTTTGCTTGTTTTTCTCCATTTTATTCAGAGAATCCGTGACCTAGAAGATAAAACAGACATCCAAAAGCGACAGATAAAGGACCTAGAAGAAAAGGTATTCATTAAACTCAGTATATCCTTTGTTTAATCTTAAGGTGGTGCTGATCTTGCCTCTGTACTCTGCCTTTCTTCTTGGCTCCTGTGTCTGGAACAGGCAGATGTAGGTACAGAGAGAGCAGTGCCCACCTTTAGCTGAACACCAGGATTTGGGGCAAGGTTGTCCCATCAGCAACCTTGGAATTTTTGCTATGTGTGATTTTGATTCCTTTCTCAACCCTTCTCATCTTAATTTCCAATACTTTTAAAGCTTACTTTAATTTGCTTTTTCTTTCAAAGATATTTTAGTACCTTAAAATTTTTTCCCATTATTTATAAAAACTCCTTTCATCTCCGGGCTTCAGCAATTAGTTCAGAAACCTCGACTGATAGCAATAAGTGTGCCTGCCATTTTCCACTGTAGTTAGAAAGAGAAATTTCTTCCAAGAGAGTCTATACTTGGGCAAAAATAAATAATGGTACTCTAAACCAGGAACATGGAAAGATTGTGTGTTGATGGAAGAGAAATGGCTCAGTCTTGCACGAAGACCTGTCCTACCTGATAGACGAGGAGCATTCTGCTGGGAATGTAGAAAGCATGGAGAGGGTCTTTCCTATATACCTTTCTCCCTGTCTGGAAGGAACTACCCAAACCCCCGGAATTGAAATAGGCTGTTTGGTAGCAGCTTCCATGGGATTCAAGAAGACAGCAGCAAACAGTCTGCCATTCCCGAGACTATGAGAACTGTGTGCCTCCCAAAATGCATGAGTAGTGTGGTTCATATATGTGAGTCAGAAAGGTCAGTGCGATCACCCCCAAGAAGCTGTATCACCCCCAAGGGGAGGATTACTTCAGAAGCAGAGTAAGACTATTAGGGTTGCCACTAGCTGTCAACATTTAATAAGAATGTTGCACAGTCATTTTGTTCTATAATATTTATAGACCCAAACTTCTTAGACATTTGTGACAATGAAGTGATGTATCAATTGGTATTGAATATTGTCTTAAGGTTGCGAACTGAGCTACTTAAATAACAAGCCAGGTGGCTCTTGAGAGGAGGAAGAATGGGAGATGAGGCTCACACTGGGTGTCCTGCTCCCTTGGCCTCAATCCCTCTTGCCCTCCAGCCTAAAACAGCTAAGAGTCCTTTGTGGCAGCACACTCTTCCTTTTTGAAAGCCTATGCAGATTGCACACAGTGTCCCTGCTGGGCTATGGTGGCTCTTTTCTATGTATTACAGTTGGTGAGAATCAGAAGTTATCAACAAACCAAGCAAACATCCTCAACTGTGCACAGCAGTTCACGTACACAGTGTACTTCCTCTGTTGTTATTTCCATGGCTTCATATAGGTATTCCATGAGGGAGACACAGCAGATGTTATGACCCCTTTTATTTATGTAATAAGCAATGCATCAAAGGAAGGAAACATCTTGCCCAAGATTATATAAGCAGTCTAAAGAAAATAGTGTGGCCAACTCTAGGTCCCGCTGCACTGAAGGAACTAAGAATGTTGAAACAGTCATCTCTTCACGCTCAGCTCAACCTTCTCCTTGAAGGAACAGCGAGAAGCCTCCCATTCACCCTCACTCTCCAGTCTTATTGTTCTGTGTGTATTTTCAAGAATACTCTTTAAAAGGCAGGCTTGGGCTCTTATCTCAGCCCTCATGAGGTAGAGGCAGGAAGATCTTTGTGAGTTTAAGGCTATCCTAGTCTACAAAGTGAGTTCCAGGACAGCCAGGGAAGTTATATAAATAATCCCTGTCTCAAAAGACCAAACCAAAAAACCAAAACAGGATGAAAACCATAAAGGAAATTCCTTTTAAAAGGACAAAGTTTCATTTACTAGAACAAGTCATGAACTTATAAATACAAAATATCAGCATGATTTATAAATAATAACATAAGTAAATAGAAAAATAAGTAAAAAATCATCAATGCATAGCTTTCAGCATATTATTCTTATAACTTAGTTGTAATAATGTTGCAAAAACATTATAGGAGGTGCCAATGATGGCATTATGCAAATAGTCCTATTCCAACACGCTGTATTCATAGAACATTCCTAGCATGGCATAATGGACAAGTAGACCACCAAGGGAATCCGCATTTGAAAACATTCCTGGCCTATAACATTTCATAATTAATACATTGTTGATTTTATTTCAGAACTTCATAAGCATGAATTTATTCATCTAATCTTCTACTTTCTAGTGAAGAATTTTGGTAAAGAGATCAAATTAGACTATTTACTAGTCACATATGAAGAGCTCTGTTGCAAAATGAGGACAGCTGGAATATCACTCTTTCATTATCTAAAATACCCGTTGATATAGAAGTAACTTCCATATAAGTAGGAGGAACGTGCTTTCAAAATTGTATAGAATATCCCAATTTGTACTTGTTATTCCTGTTTAATTCCAAATAGTGTCCCATCTTCTCAGGTGTGTTCTACTCAGGGTGATCCACCACACAACTCCTTAATATTCTTCCTGCTGGGTCATGGTCTCAAAATCTGTCACATTAACTAAGGGCTTTACAAGCATAGATCTCTAGTTATATTTTTGAAGTACCTTCCCATCCCTGTAAAAGAAATAACATACACAGTAAAGTACAACTCAGGATATCTGGACTCTGGCTCTCTGTGTACCCAAGAATGTATGAAGTTAGATTTCTAATTACCACTCTGTGCTTACTTTTTATCATCTATAAAATTTGGAGCCAAATACCAAGGGCAATTACCTGTGAGACTCCCTTGCCATTAACCCTAAAGTGTATGTACGAGAGTTAGAGACACGGCTTTGGCAACAGGTGAATGATTGTGTAGTGTTTGCAATGAGGCAATGTGGCAAAGCTGAGGCTTTGTGCTACTTGGATGGCTGAGACAAGTTCACATTTACATAATCTCCTTCTTTTTCTTCTGCAGTTTCTGTTTCTATTCTTGTTCTTCTCTCTTGCCTTCATTCTATGGCCTTGATGTCAAGGTGCCTCTTAAAGGTAAGATTCCATTTATCCCAACAATAAGGCTCTAGGAGGTGGTGATAAGGACTATGTTACATGTTGTTATTGCATCGTGATTGTTTTCCCCCAAAACTAAATGGTTTAGCCAATCATAAAATGGAAAGTGGGTCCAATCCAGTTGGCTGTTTTTTAAAACTTAAAGTCACATGGTGTAAAATGGATGTGTTCCCTTTAATCTTATTACCCTGAGAAGTTGCAGTGTCTATGAATCTTAGTGTTCTCATTGTGGCTGTCCATCACACAGAAGGTGTTGTGTCTCTATCTACCAACTGAGAAAAATATCACTGTCTCTTTAGTATTTCTCCAGCTTAAAAATGCTGATTCCAAGACTCAGATAAGTTGGTCATTACCACTATTACAACCCTGTCCCAATCTTTCCACATCAGAAGTCAGGAAGCAAGATAGTAAGTGAACTTGGATTTTGTTATGCAACGAGATCCTTTATAACACATCAATTCAAAGGGGGAAGTGAAGTCTTATGATGGCCACTGCCAAGCCCCTGTCAGGTGAGCACAGGCATCAACAATTCTAGCTCACGGTTCTTGCTGCTGAAAATAACACACCAAAGCCTTATCATGGGCTTCCTGAATGAGACCACTTGAGCTCAAAACAGTTGATCGAAGGTGGGAATGAAAGAGAGCAGAGATTGGTCTGCACTTCACAGCAAGGCAGACTGTTCTGGTGCCCAGTCAACAATGGAAACTACAGATCTGAAAACTACTGCTTACAAAGGGGTTCCCCTGCCACTCTAAATATACCCTCTATGGACCACTTTTGACTATGATTAACTCATGAAGTTACATTATCCAGAGTTCCTTTCTAGGCTTCATATTAGTTGTTGGTTTTTTTTTTCATAAAAAGCAGAAAAAAAATAGAAGAGACACACTTTCCCTCCCCATGAATGTTAACTTCACTGAGTCCCTGCATAACACACAGCTAAGAAGGCTTTAGCATGACCTGACCTTAGGAGAGTCAAAGAAAAAGGCTCAGAAAGTTTATGCTCTTTGATTATCAACCCTCTGGCTTTATTTCTTCTTCTAAAAGATTTTTCCTTATAGTTTGAAAACTATTCATTTTCTGGCAATAATTTTGCCCATACCCTGAGGAGACTGAGCCTCGTAAATAGAGGGAGAACATGACATGTAAAGGAAGAAGGATGAGGAAGCAGGATGTAGTAAGGCGGTAATGGGGCCAGAGTGTCCGAAAACAGTTCCTCCTCAAAATAAGCAGAGGATATGCAATAAATAAAGAGCTAGATGGGTGGTGGTGGCGCACGCCTTTAATCCTAGCACTCGGGAGGCAGAGGCAGGCGGATTTCTGAGTTTGAGGCCAGTCTGGTCTACAAAGTGAGTTCCAGGTCAGCCAGGGCTACACAGAGAAACCCTGTCTCAAAAAAAAAAAAAAAAAATAAATCAATCAATCAATAGCCAATGCTACATATTAACTTAGAAAAGACAAACAGACAAATACAGGTGGAAAGAAAGGGACCTCCAGCATCACTAGCACTCACACTGTCATGTCCTGCCAGTTAGTCTGAGCAACAATACTTGCAATCCTCACCAACCACTCTACAAGGTATCACTTTTATGCCTGTTTTATGATCAGAAAACTGGCATCAGGTGCCTGTCTGCTAACACACAGTTGGACTTGGTGGAGTAGGGTCTGCACTCACGTGCTTCACCCTATGGGCAGATTTAACGAGCAAAAGCAGGGCGACTCTAGTTCATCTTGAAGGACCTGCACATCCATTCACACAGGCACAGCCTCTACTGCTGTCACGCAGCCATTGGCTTGTGAAATCATGCTGTGTCATCTCCATGGTTTTTGCTAAGTTTTTGGAAGTTTCTTAGGAATGTTCAAGATTGGATGTGTGCTTCCAAAAGGCAAACAACTGAAGTTTAATCATTCATTCTCTCTGAAACGAAAGACTAATGTGAAAATACAATAGCAAATGAATGGGACAATAACCCTGGTCAGTGTAAAATGTATCCAGAGAATGTGAGAGTGGTTTTTAGTTACAGCTGAGAATTACAGAAGTCATAGTATGAATTCTTCTGCCATTGAATGTAAATGTGACAAGAGACAATGTATTAAATTTACATAAGCCCTTAAGTGTTTTCCTTCAGTTTGGTGATGTGTTGAGAGAATTAAGTAATGTCACGCATGAAAAGTACTTAACAAATTGCCAGCAAAATAATTAAATAATTTCCCATTCTTTCTACTTTTAAAGTTTGTTTTTACATCTGTTTACTTTCTTATACAAATAATGAAAGTATAACTTTCAGTATTTCCAAGCAGATCATACCCTAAATCCAAACAGAAAGTTACTTCTTTTCAAAAAATAATCGTATCTGAATTAATTTATGAAAATACAACACTACTAAAAACTAAGTGATGTTATCTATGCCTACAAAGCATCTATATAAGGATAGGAGGGGGGAGAGTGACCAGATTGTTCATAGATAATAAAAGCACACTAAAGGTGATTTTGTATATTTTGAGTCAAAATATATTGTTCATAAACATAAATTTACATATGAATATATGTAATGTTTAAAACAAAGTGATTCATATTCATGCATGTTTTCTTTGAGCAGTACTATAAGTGAAATCATATATATATATATATATATATATATGATTTCATATATATATATGATTTCAGTCTCTAGCTCCAGCCAAAAAGGGGATGTGATGGGGGTTCAAAGCCATATTTTAATACTAATAACAGCCCTGTGAAGTAAATGCTAATTTTCTTGTTACACTTTATTATTTTTTGGGTGTACATCCCATTTAAAACAAACAAAAAAACTTCCCAATACTGGGTGATTTATGAATATTAATGAGTTCTTTTTCAC
Organism: Mus caroli; assembly: GCF_978045245.1. Classification (NCBI taxonomy): domain Eukaryota; kingdom Metazoa; phylum Chordata; class Mammalia; order Rodentia; family Muridae; genus Mus; species Mus caroli. The sequence continues at coordinate 41,495,548 of NW_028227274.1, read as the reverse complement.
AGCATGAAGGTTAAAAAGTCTTCATCAAAGCATTGGCATGGTCTGTATCTGGTGAAGTCTTGGTCTCTGCTTCAAAGATGACAGACAGACTGTTGTACGTTCTGTAAGAGACAGTATGTCCGGCCCCATACAAGAGAGGAAATAGAAGGCAAAAAGAACCTACTTCATTCCCTTGGCCATTTTATGGGAAAATAATCCAGCCCATGAAGATATTACCTCCCTTGTCAGTAGAAAATCTCAAAGAAACTTCTACCGTCTGGTTTCAATCAGTTTTCATTCAGCCTTGTATATTTCCACATCCAAACTCCCATGGATCAATTACTTAACAAACCTCCATGGCATTTTCTTTTTCAGTAAAACAGAGATAATGATGGCTATCCTTTGTTAAATATCACATGAATGTATTGTATGATAACTGATTTGAGCTAAGGAAATGGAAAGTGTGAGAGTAATCCCTAGGTCTCCAAATGGTGTGATTGGTTAAACAGTGGTGCCTTTGGGATATACAGGCTTTGGCCGATGCTAGCTGCTTGAAGAGAGGCAGTTTGCTTTGAGGGTGTGGTCCTGGGTAGGTCAACCATGCTCTACTGGAAAGCCACTATGCAAGAGCAGAACAAACTGGACTCAGTGGGTTTAAAAGGACACCTGAGAATGAATGTTGTTGAGGTAAGACTAGGAATTGAGGGATGAAAATGAACATTGTCGAAATATATTATGTGAAATTCTTTAGGAGTCAATAAAAAAAAAATCTTTAAAGATGCTAAAGTCCCAAATCAGAAATGCCATGCTCTTGATTCAGAGCCTAGTGGCATGTAGGATTTTACAGTCATAGCAGCAGCTTGTGTGTCTCATGAAGGAAGGGATGCCCAGCACTCGTAAGTACTTGCTCAGAAGAACCCCTGTGACCCACATTGTGATTCTAGATAACTGAAATCATTCTGGTTTAATGAAGCTGTCCTCACAATAGCAATAACAAATTCCTTTAAAGATACCCCTTAATTTGTAGAACTTCAAAAGACTAGGCAATTACTTATACACTAACTGGTTTGAAAACTAACATGTGTTAACTACATCTACAAGTGCTATCTGGCTAACTGTGAAGGGTTACTGTATGGTAGTACTAGTCTCAGCCTGTCTGAGAACCAACCTTCTCCACTGTTGTTCTTGGTCTGGCTCCCATCAGTGGCGCTACAGCCTGCAGCCTCTTGCCTAGGTTATCCTTCGTTGAAGCATAAGCAGAGATAATGACCCTTCTGCCCCCATTTTGACTCTGTCATTCCACTACAATTCTCTCCTTTTAAAAAATAAGGGAAGAGAAAGAATTATGTATACAGAAAGCCAGTCTTCTCCTGGGTACACATCACCAGTCTCTTTATGCCTCTTGGAAACACCCCCCCCACCAGTGTATTCTCTTTTATTTGTCTATTTTTGTATTCACTCATGTGTGTACATTCCTTCCATTTTTGATGAGGCAAAGTCTCTCTCTGTCTATCTATCTATCATCTATATCTATCTATCTATCTATCTATCTATCTATCTATCTATCTATCTATCTATCTATCTATCTATCTATCTGACTGTCTGTCTATCTATCTATCTATCTATCTATCTATCTATCTATCTATCTATCTATCTATGTATATCTCTATCTCCTGCTACTGCTGCTGCTGTTCTATGTATTCCAGACTGTTCTATGTATCTGTGAGATTCCAGATAATTCTGCTTCCATCTCCCATATCATATCATGAGTATTAGGGTTGCATGTAGGAGCCACAACATTCAGTTTTTTTTTTATGGGTTTATGGACTCCTAACTCAGCTCATCAGGTTTATGCAGCAAGTACTCTTACCTACCCACTTGTCTTCACTGACCTTCCTCTCCCATCATAATCTCACCTCCCCTCATTCATTGTATATCTTCCCCGGAGTCTACTCTCTGACTATCCATCTCTGTCCTTATCTAACTGAGACATTAGAGCAAAATGTTCCCACAAAAACACATTACAAATATGTCTAACTTGTACTTACAGCAGGATTTTTTTTCTGCTTCCTATGCCTCTATGTGGTGATATGAAAACATGATTGGTCTATATATCTTTTCTATCAATTTATATCTTGGTCTACATTTCTAGGGCAATAGCATAGTCTTTCCATAGAAATGGTATCTTCATTTTTTTATTTAGATGAAAAGATTGCTTCTTAGAAAAGCTGAATAACTTGATACTACAACAAACAAAGGAAGGCTTTTCTCCATCCATGTCATTAAGTAAAGCAGGGCAGGCTGCCCTCTTGTGACTTCTCTGGCTTTCATTGGAATACAGAACCTTATAAAGGAGAATTATATTCAAGTGGAAATACAGACAGCAGCACTTAATTAGGAAAAGCCCCGTGGCCACAGCTCAGTATCAGGGACATCTCAGCCAGTAAAGAAGTCTTCCTGCAGAGTCCTCAGGCGGTTCTTCTAGCATGAGGAAACATGCTAGCAGTTATAACTATAGAAGAGAAAGTGTGACTTAAAAGTAGGTCACAAAAAGTTGTAGGTGAAGTAGCTTTTAAAATAATATCTGGCAATAATGATAATAGCTAACATATTTGGTTTGGTTCTCATGCCAGACACTAAGCAAAACCTGGCCTTGTATAAGAGTTTGCTTTTCTTCTGGTTAGCTGTTAGTACAAATGATGGCTGATAAGTTCTTTTCCTCTATCTTATAGAAAAATCAAGAACTCGGATCATACCCTCAGAAGGCAAATGCTTTTAAACCTTCAAAGATGGCAAAATTGTTTACACCGATGTAAGGGAAATCAAAAGCTAAGAGTTACCCTGTAGCCAAGACTGTGCTTTAAAGCCATTATTCAAGGTTTCTTACTTGACAGTTTATAATGACCCTGTTGAAAATTCTACATTATATGCTGCATTTAATGAAACATGTGTATGTCAAACCAGAAGAAGAGAACTATAAACATATATTGTGTGAAGAAGAATTTCAGCCGTGGAACCAGTTTCAGCAGATCAAGAGAAGATGTGTCTTGGGCATGGAACCAAAGTTACAATGAAACATTCAACTCCTGCTGTGCAGGGGGGTGTCATTTTAATGTAACACCACACCCCATGGAAACACTATTCCTGAAAATAAACATCATTTTAAAAAAACAAAACAAACAAAAGTGAAAAAAAAAAAAAAAACCCAAGGGTGGGCGGGTAATGAAGCACGAGGAATAATACCTATGAGGAACTATTTACAATAAAATGTTTCCTTTGAAAAGTCTGGTTTCTTACTACAGGGATTTCCTTTACTGTCTTTATGATTGTTTTAAACTCAGGAACAGAGACATCTGTGATGAGGAGGGAAGAAAAATGCTCTCCATTTTGTTTCTCCAAAAGGTGGAGTTGGGGATGAGAAGTGGAACCCCGTTACGCTACAAGCAACCGAGCCAAGGTACTCTGGGGAGTGTAACATGGAATGGAATTGGAAATCTCTGCTTCCTCGCTTCGTATCACACACCTGCATTTCTCTACCATGGATGGACTGGTCTCATCCGTATTGAAAGTGGTGATTACACTTTCAACTTCTGATTACACTCAGAAGTCACAAACTCCCCGACTTAGCTCTGTCAAGATCTATAGGGAACTAGGCCCAGAGAGCAATTCTGCATCCTCCAGTTTCAAGTTGAAATTGCCTGCCGACGTATATGCTATCTATCCAACTTGTGTGAAAACCTCACAGAAGTGATGATGACCCGACGACAGACTGTGGGGTTTGCCAGAGAGCTGTGGATATTGAGTATCCCGTTATACCCAGAGCAACCTGAACTCTTGTCACTTAGAACAATAGCGTTATTTTCTGAGTTAGCTGTCTCCAATAAGATGGCTCTACTTTTTATAGACAATACTGACAAGGTGGTTATCTACCACAGGCAGATAGACAACTGATCCTTTTCCTAAGTCACATATTACTGAGTCTTGGATTCAACAATGACAGTAAATATATCCTCCTGGAAAGCTGATTTTACACCTCCTTAACTGTAGAGATAACAAGGCAACCTCAATTTTTTCAAATATTCAATGTTTTCTTTCCGGGGTTAGAATTCCCATGCATAGAGAACATGTGTAGGGAGCCAGAAACCCTTTCTATGAAATGCTACACAAATAATTCCATATGTGAATTGAATATATTCTTCTTCAGTTTTAACACTGGCACGTTCAAAGCCAGAGCAACTGAAGAGTCTTCAAGACAAAACAGAATCCTGGGGTCCCACATTTTTGTCCTTGTATTTAATGCTGACCCAACTGTTTGGCCCCGTCACTGAACCTCTCTGTGCCTCAGTTTCCTCATCTGCAAAATGGGGGTTAAATGTTTTGATTTTTTTTTCATAAGATTTGTTTGCAATTCTGGAACAAGAGGTGCTTAAGGTAGCACAAAGTGCTTTGTAACTGTTATAAATGCTGTATTATTTGACTTCTCTGTATAACGAAACAGTTCCTGAGTTTGATTCCAACAACATAGCAACACTGAAGCTTCCCCATCAAGCTACCTAGGATGTTATTAGCAATAAATTATGAGATTCAAAAACCACAATGTTAAATCATCTATAGTAAATAGATTGACTCGTACTATTGAGAAAGATGGAGAATATGCTCAATGCTAAGCACCTCCTTTGCTCTCTTGATTGCATAACATGCCACTAATCAAAATCCTGCCATCATCACAGGAGAGTCAACCATGCAACCATGGATTGGCAAGAACAGAAAGCCACTTATTTTTTTTCAAGGAATGTCAGATGATGTGTCCTAATGCAAACACTTAAAAAGTCAGAACTATCCTAATGGAGACTATGTACAACGAAGGTAAGTCCCATATCCCAGTGATTAGCAGGTTCATTGTGCAGTTGATGTGAAACAGGGTAATTCTACTATGCTGGCCACCCAGCTAACTCAGTCCTGGATGAAAATACACAAATGGCTTGTTAACCTCTTTAATTATACTTCATCTACTATTATGGGGCCCACTTGAGAAAATGCATACTTCATCTGCTCCACACACCCCTTCCTTCTCTCCTTTTGCTTTCCCTATCAAAAACATGGTGGGTAAATTTTCATATCAGAGAAATACGTCTAAATTATTATGAATGCTAGTAATATACCATGTGTTTCCCTGGCTGTTAGTCGAATGGCATAAAACCCATACCAAACTTTCTAAGAGCTGCAACTGCCTGAATGATCATCTCTGAAACTTTGATTGGGGGAGGGGGAGGCTTTCTTTCTGTTTAATATCCAGAATATCAAGGAAATTGCTCTAGATCATAAACTCAATGATGACATCTTTATCTGGTTTTTGCCATAGTCCTCAGAATGAATGCTCTAATATTTAGACTATGGAAGTTTAAATATTACTGATAGATTACATAGCTACAAACGACAGCAGTGTTGGGAAAATTTGGAGGGGTATGTTTTCTTTATCCATGGATCCATGAGAATGGATTCTATCTAAATGAATGCTTCCTTGGATATGATGTTCAGAATAGCCAAAAGAATGTACCATTAGTAATGGAGAGTCCTACTGTGTCACTTTTTCTCATTTTCAAAAATATGGTAATAACGACTCTGTTCTTTTAATTTCCATATCTGTACTTTCCAGACACACCTAGGGGGAGAATTGGGAGGGAATTATCACAATAACAGTACATTTAAATACTTTTCCTTAGCCAAGTAGTCACCTCTTTGAATCTGACTGAAGTAATTTGACAGAAGTGAAAGCTCCTATTTAGTCCTGTCAGGACAGTGAGGTTTCCACTAAAGAAATGCACAGACTCTGTATGATAACCATTCAACAGAACGAGGTTAGTAATGCCACCGTCTTGTTCTCAATGCCATCTAACTTTTATTTCAGTTGAAGAATTACACTAGCATTGTCACATCCTGCTTGACTTAGGTCATGTCAGCTAAATTCTTGCGAAAAGTAAGGTTTTCGCAATAAAAGGATACACTTTGTTTTGCTTTTTGTCTTCAATTCAGCAGTAAGTTCTTACAAAGGTATATCATTCCTCCCAACTTGTAAGGTATGGGTCATCGCTGGGGTCAGAAAGGGTCTTTACTTGCCATAGGAGAAACAAAATTTGCCAAATCATTTGTGCTTTGGTATTTTACTTCAAACTGTTTTGTTTTCTTTTGTTTTTTGTTTTCTACTTGAAATAAATCTTGCCCATTTTTTCTCCTGCCTATTTATTGATAACTTTTTTTCTAGAAACACACTATAAAATCTGTATGTTCAAAATGTAAATGGAGTTGATTAGCACCTTCTTTTATAATGATGCTTATCATTTTTAACTTGCCTGGATTTTCATGGAAACTGTAAAAAGAGCATCTGTTGGTTATGTATTGATATTTAAAAATAACTGGACCATCTCTATGATGTTACATCAAAATAGATGACCAGTGTACTCAATACTAAAACCTATAGTTGTGTCCTTTTTATTTGTCAGAGTGGAATGAAATACACAAACATATATACTGCTCTCTCTCTCTCTCACTCTCTGTATCACACACACACACACACACACACACACACACACACACACACACCATTGTGTATACCAGGATAAGATTTGTAGGATTCAGTTATGTTGATTGAGAGCTACATCACATTTGTGACACTTCCACGGCCTTCTCTCCCTCCACCCTTCCATCCTGCCTTTTATTTTCTTTTTTATACTGGTGCTACAGGTTGAAGCCAGGTGCCTGGGCATTCCAGACAGCACAGGTGCCTGACCGTTCTAGACAGCACACAGCTGTATCTCCCCAGACCCTTGCCCTGGTAATTTAACAATTCTAGGGATTAAATTTGATCTAGTATATGGAAAATTACATAAATAGAACTTGTGAAGTATCAGTAATGCAAGTAGGTCTTAAATGACTGTTTATGCCATGAACTCATGCTTCCAGGATGGATGCAAGCCCCCTTTCTGTTTAGATGGGGAAATGGACATAAGACAAAGATTTCCTTATTCCCAACTGCTTTATACTTTTCATATAGAATACTCCTAAGAACTAGATTCTGGACATATCTACAGGAGGACTTGCCATGATGGAAGAAAAGGGTTGGTCCTCAGGATGTCACTGCAGAACTGAACAAGGCGGGTTCTTATTTCATCGCTGATTTTTATCAGTTGAGTTCCTCCTGAATAAATCTTTAATTGCTGGGAGAACCTGAGTCGAGTTCTTAAATTGAATTTTAAGAGACGTACATAAAGGGGCAGTACAGGAAAGTGGATTGAAATTTACTACATCCACTTTAGTGTGGCAAACCCATAATTGACTCAGTGAAGCTTTGCGGTTTTATTTTGCTAATTGTTTTTGTACTGAAATCTTTGTTATATACAGTCCTACAGGGTGGCAGTGGTGCAGACAAACAATGTCAAGTCCTCTTAAACTCACTGAAGAGTAAATGATCTAACTTCCCAATCAGAAACAGATCTGGAACCTGATAGAAACTGCAGTCACTTAAGTTTGACAGACACCTCACAAAATGTGCCTATTTCCCGTCTTAACTAAACCATCTTTCCTGAGTAAGGCAGATCAAAACCCAAACACTTATAAATACAAGATGTACATAGTCACGCATAGCATATGTATTCTGTACATAGTATGGTGGTGCAGGCATTAACAGCTATGCACTTCAGACCTCGACAGAAGACTTGGAGAAGATGCTTTTCTGGTGTTGCTAGGCAACTCGATTTCGGTTAGCATATAGTGTCTACACTCACCCCTCCTTGGCTGTGTCTCTGCTCAGCTGACTCACCTTCTACTATTACCACTTTTTTCCCATTGCCTGTGAATTTCCCACGACCCTGTCCCCTGAGCCAGAAATTTTTGTTCCCAGCATATCAACCAAACACCCACCACAATTTGCAGTATTAATATCAGTCAAAGGTCCTCTGTTTTTATCAACTAAAATTGCATTTCCAGAATCTTTTGTGCATGATCTAACCTATAGTATCTAATTCTGTGGGGATTTAAGTTTAGTGGGAATAGGTTTGAATCCACAATTCCTTGTGTGTCTACTGAGTTAGTGTAGCCAGGGGGGACTGGTTTCCAAAGCATTCCCACAATCGTCTGCATTAGTTCGGGTCCTTCCTGTCTCAGCATGACTTGTAGGCTACGTCAGTACTTATTCATGAGAGGCAGAACTTGAACTGTCCGAAGCTCACGGGACATGCACATGTACTGTATGTATCTCCATAGAGACTGGAATCCATTTATTGTATGTAAAGTTTTATGAATGGTTATTTTATAATTTATGTATTTAATATAGGAATCAATGAACTCTGGTGTTTTAGTTTCTATGAAAAAATAAAACAAACTGCATTTTTGTAAAAAAAAAATAAAACCTTTTACCTTGTGTTTTTCATAAGATATTTTTTCTTTAAAAATATAAATCAGCTGATAAACTTTTTATAAAAGCAATGGGAGGCAAATTAAGATTGACAGTATAACTTTGTGAAAGAAATTCAACATCAAGAATAAGAAGCACATATCTTCTCTGAAAGCTCCAACATATGCTGTGTCTACTACAGGCACACTTACAAGTAGACCAAGGCAGGGTTTACAATCATTGGCAAAGAGCTGTAGTTATTAGGATCCCTCTTCTGGAGAAGGATTGAGAGATGATTGTGCCAGCCACTTGCCACCTGCATCCTAGATCTTACCTCTCTGCTCCTTAGTACTTATGGCTGCTCTATGCATTTTAGAGCCACTAGATATGGGGACTGAGAAAGAGTGCTCTACATGGTCACCATCATATGTCCTAGAACCTCTGGGTAAAACTTCACAGAACTTGCAATCTGGTGTGAAAAACCATAGGTATGCAGGGCTGGTTCCAGCTCAGGCTTTGGCTTAAATTCCCTGCTCCAGATTTTAATTATACTCTTCCTGGCCAGGAATTCTCTCATTGCCACTCCCTGCATAAGCCTTACAGTTGAATATGCACTTTAACCATCACCTTCTTTAAGAATTGAATGGACCTCTGGGAATCAGTCTAGCAGTTCCTCAGAAAATTGGACATAGTATTACCTGAGGACCCAGCTATACCACTCCTGGGCATATACCCAGAAGATGCCCCAACATATAACAAGGACACATGCTCCACTATGTTCATAGATTCCTTATTTATAATAGTCAGGAGCTGGAAAGAACCCAGATGTCCCTCAACAGAGGAATGGATACAGAAAATGTGGTATATTTACACAATGGAGTACTACTCAGCTATTAAAAACAATGACTTCATGAAATTCCCAGGCAAATGGATGGAACTTGAAAATATCATGCTGAGTGAGGTAACTCAGTCACAAAAGAACACACATGGTATGTACTCACTTATAAGTTGGTATTAGCCTAAAAGTTCGGAATACCCAAGATACAATTCACAGACCATACAATGAAGCTCAAGAAGAAGGAAGACCAAAGTGTAGACGCTTCAGTCCTTCTTAGAAGGGAGAATACAATATTCACGGGAGCAAATATGGAGATAAAATGTGGAGCAGAGATGGAGGAAAGGCCATCCAGAGACTGCCCCACCTGGGGATCCATCTCATATACAGTCACCAAACCAGGACATGATTGCAAATGCTGGGAAGTGCTTGCTGAAGGGAGCCTGATATGGCTGTCTCCTGAAAGGCTCTGCCAGAGCCTGACAAATAGAGAGGCAACTATTAGACTGAGCTCAGGGTCCCCGATGGAGGAGTTGGAGAAGGAACTGAAGGAGTTAAGGGGGGTTACAACCCCATAAGGTAGGGGGAGCAACAATGTCAATCGACCAGACCCCACCACCCCGGAAATCCTGGGGACTGGACCACCAAACAAATAGTACACATGGAGGGCCCAAGGGCCCCAGCTGCATATGTGGCAGAGGATGGCCTCGTTGGCATCAGTGAGAGGAGTGGCCTGAGGGTATTTGATGCCCCAGTGTAGGGGAATGCTAGGGCTAGAAGGTGGAAGTGGGTGGATTGGTGGGGAAGCACCCTCATAGTGGCAGGGGGAGAGAGGATAGGATAGGGAGTTTCTGGGGGGAAATCCAAGAAAAGGGATTATATTTGAAATGTAAATAAAGAAAATATCCAATAAAAAATTGTGAGAATAAAGAGTGATAAAAGAAAAAAAAGAGTTGAGAGCACATGTTTTCTAGCATTTGTTGAGCCCAGATTCCTCAAGGATATGTGAGTGTGTGAGTATGCGTGAATTTATTATATATACATATTATATCTGTATTTAATAGACAACAGTAGAAGGGAGACTAGGGATGGAAAGGGGTGACAGGACAAGTTGAAATGGAGAGGAAGGTAAAAGACGAGATTGGGATAAGGTCAAAATTGTCTTTATGAAACTCAGCATTATGTGCAATGAGTATGCATCAGTAAGGACATTTTAAGAACATGTAATTGGATAGAAGAGCCTGTCCATGTTCCCTGTGCGCAAGTACACTTTAGGACTCCTGGCAAAAGTACTATTGTATTTTTCCACTCAGTTCCCTAATTAAATCCAAAAGGTGTTTTATGTTTCCATATCTTTGCATCTAGTGCAGGTCCTTGTCCCGAACACAGCCTTCCTAAGTTACTCTCATTCTGTTGTTTTCTGTATTGGACGGCTTAGGGGGAGAACTCACATACCATTTGAGTGATAGAGATGGCCCCGTAAAAGGAGAGAGATAAACCAGGATGCTTAGGTGGAAATAAATGGACTTTTTTCTTGCTTTGTGATTCTCTTTGTTAAACGATTCCTTTCTCTCTCCCTTCCTTCCTCCGTTGGCCTTCCTTGCTTCCTCCCTTTCTCTTTCCCTTCCTTCGTTCCTTCTACCATTCTTGCTTTGTCGCCTTGTGCCTAAGGTCTTTTTTCCATGAACAAGACAGTATTTCCAAATAAACTACCATGCTGTATTGTACTATGTGTCTGTTCCTTCTGGGTACTCTACTGTACTTTATGCCTGCTCTTTCCTGAGTGTTCCCCCTGTTAATTTCTATTACTTTGTATTCTACTATGTGGCCACAGGAGGGAGTATTTGCCCAGGAAAAAACATGCATACCAAGAACCAAGAATTGCTAAAGCTGACTTTATACTTTATGTGGGTTTTTGTTTTGCTTTTTTTTTTCTTTTCTTTCAAACATCCATCTGAAGTGACAGCCTAAAATCAAGTGTTGGAATGTCCACTCTTCTGCAAAAGGTCTCCACCATCTGAATTTGCAGCCTCCCATTTCCAGGGGTGGAGATGTTCAGTTTCTGTCTTCACTTTGCCAGCAAATTCATCTGTAAACACAAAGACCTGGGAAACTTCATGACCTATCACATATCCTCCACATAGCCCAGACTTGCTCCGGACACAGAGAAAAAGGGTCAAGGAAGTTCAGCAGCATCATTCCCTAAATTCCTACCTCTGAAGCAAGCTCCCCAGGGAGCAGACAGGGCTACAATGTTATTGTGTCTAGGATTCTCTTACCACGTAGCAACCTTTGATTGTTTTCCTTTTGTAAAATTACTGTATTATGCCTTAAATGTCATTGCCAAAACAGACCCTCTTTCCCTAAAAGAATTTTCAAAGGAAAGAATTAGGGATGAGTCCTTAAAACACAATTACCTCCCAAGCAGCACACGAAAAGAAAGCAGCAATAATTTGCTTGCCTCACAAATGTTGACTTCATACACTGTAATTCCATCAGTCGACCGCCCCTAACTATCAACAGTACTGTAACAGACGAAGCACCCTGACTTCTCAGTGCTCCCCTGTTCTCAGTTACACAAACACTGCTATGGGGAAGCATGACTTCAAGTATGCTGGGAGCTTCAATTTCATTTTTCAGTTCAAATAGAAGAAAACCAATGATCCACCAGTGTCAACCTCCTCTGGACTTTTCTCTCTACTTTGTTTGAAGATGGCATAATTGTGTGCATAGGACTTAGTCAAATGTGGTCCCGTTTCTATCTATGCCATTAGGTATGTGTAATTCAGTGAGTAACTTAGTCATACGAAACTACTGTTTTCTTATAAGTAAGTTGAGGCAATAAAAGCCACTTGCTTTATCCTGCTGTGGTGAGAACTAAAATAAGCTACTACAAAATCAGAACAAAAGAGTTGTGTGTGGCTGGAGCACAGTAAGGATGCAGTAAGTCACACTTCTGTTAGTCTGTCTTTTAGCTGGTTAGTGTAGAAGGGTGCAGCGCAGAAGGACATTGTGGGAGCACAGTGCCTTAACTGGCAGGAGTATAAAAGAGAAAGATGCTTTCCTCTGATACCTGTGCCTTCAAGATCCCTGCCCAGCTACTGGTGGTTTGAGTCCTTATCACAACACGAGAGATATCTTAACTGACTGATAAGTGGAGAAATAAAAACCTCAGCACTTTATTCTGGGCCTAAGCAGAAACGGAAGATGTAGCAATGAGGCAGAGCACATGTGTAACATGTAAAAAGCCCTAGATTACAGCCCAATCGCCTTTCAAAATAACAATGGATGAAACTGAAGTCTTCCTTTGCAGACTAGGGTTATAGGTGGTGGAAGCAGAAAAAACAAAATCCAGGACAACCCAGGCAAAAGGCCAAGAGCTGGGTACTACTGCTGTGGAGCCAGTGCAGCTCTTTTAGAATGCCTGGAGTCCTCACAGGAGACTCCGTAGAGGAAACTCCACTAAGGTGTGTCTGACTCAGAGCCGACTTAAGGAAATATGTATTTCAGAACTGGAAAAGATTTTAATAACTATTCATTTATGTTCTTATTTGTTCTTTTTTTTTGGAAATATTTATTGAACACCTACTATGTGGTAGACATGCCTGTGCATAGCATGGGTGACTTTACCTATTGGGAGGAAGCACAGAACCAAAACTTGGGTCAGACTATCCAATTCTTCTAACTAGCTGCCTTGTCTGGCCTCAGTGGGCAAGGATGGGCCTAACCCTGCAGTGACTTGAGGGTTGTTACCCAGGGGTGTTGTCTCCCTTCTCAGAGGTGATGGGGAGGGATGGGAGAGAGGCGTTATGTGAGGGGGGATTTGGAGAAGAGGGCCTAGGATTGGGATGAAAAAATGAATGAATGAATAGATTAATTAGTTAATGAAAAAAGTTACAATAAGACACATACACTCACACATACACTGAAATGTTCTCTCTGACTCATTCATATATATATATATCAGAAAGTCCCTGGGGTAGATGGAATGAATTACTTCTGGGAAGGTCATTTAAGAAGATATTAACATCCATTAACAGAGAGTCTTGCTTTTTCACAATTAGATTATTTAGCTGTCCTGTTTCATAAACACAGAGGAAATGAAGTATGATGACTGATAAGAAAATGAGTGTTCCAGTAGAAAATGAAGATTTACTGACAGACCCAGAGGAAAAGCAGTATACGGGGAGCCAGGATTAATCAAGACAAACTGCAAATGCGCTGCCATCTGCGGTGGGCTGCTGAGCAGGCTCTAGGAAGGAAGGCAAACTTGGATTTATGTTTTTGCAGATCACTTCACCCTGGCTGATTCAAATTACCAATAATGGGATCTCCGAATACCTCACAACTGGTTGGCAGAGGCAGGAAAAACCGGCTTCAGCAGGTCTCACAGTGATGGGGTAGGGGAAGGGGTGGGCATGGAAAAAGATACAGTTACTTCCTGCCTGTTTGGTACCACATGAGTAAGCCAGGGTAGCTGTTTAGCCTGAAAAGTCAATTCAATATGTTTCCACCACACCTCACCACAGTACCGGCAGAGGACTGAGGAAGGATGGAGGACTGCCACAAGTGACCATGACAGCGGGTGGATGTGAATGAAGAATGTAGATTTATCCAGTGTCTACTTCCTGGTTTCCCTTGCTTCACAGTTGTTAGATTCTGAAGGACATAAGTGAAGAGAAGATACTGGATACTACTCTACATCACTACTGAGGTGATAAATTTCTTAAAGCAAATAGATTAAGTCAAATAATAATTAATTTAAAATGAAAGTTATAGCTCTGTAGAGATGGCCCTGGTAAGAGCATTGGCTGCTCTTCCAGAAGACCCCGATTTGATTCTTAGCATGTACAAGGCAACTCACAACCATCTATAACCCCAGTTCCAGAGTATCTGATACCCTCTTCTGCAAGCACTGTGCACATGTGTGGTATACAGACATACATGTACTCGAACTACATACACACATAAAATTAAAACTTAAATAAATCATTTTAAATGAAAATAATTGTAAACAGTAAAGAGGAAGGTGAAGGAGGGTCTCAAGACAACAAGTTCTCAAAACAATGTGGAAATATAAAAATGAATGAAAAATTTCCTCAAAATCATATGACAAACACAAAATCTTGATTACATCATTGTGGATATCTTTTCCCATATATACAAATAGAAAGGGGGGATTAGGGTTAGTTTTATAGAAATGGTTCTATAATTGTCTTATTTAGAGTTTTATTGCTATGACAAGATATCATGACACAGCAACTCTTATAAAGAAAAATGTCTAACTGGAGCTGGCTTATAGTTTTAGAGGTTTAGTACATTATCCTCAGAGTGGGAAACATGAAGCAGAAGTGGTGCTAGAGAAGGAGCTGGGAGTTTTGCTTCTTGAGGCACAGGAAGCAGAAAAAGACTTTGTGTCACACTAGGCCTAGCTTGAGCATATGAGACTTCAAAGCCCACCCCCACAGTGACACACTTCCTCCAACAAGGCCACACCTACTCCAGCAAGGCCACACCTCCTAATAGTACAACTCCCTATGGGCTAAGAATTCAAATTCATGAGTCTATGGGGCCATTCCTATTCAGATCAGAATAATAAATTAAAATTCAAAATAGATACCAATAGAGTTACACAAAAGTAATTAAAATGTACTCAAATTTAAAATATCATGAGCTAGAGTAAATACTTCTGAGCATAGCCCAACTCAGCCTGTGAGATCACTTCTTTGCCCTTAAAATTAAAGCTTTTCAAATTATGAGTTGAGTTTATATGTTTCTTTGTTCTCAGAGGTCATTCCAAAAGGATCCAGAGGATCAGGACAGGGAAGTATCAGGCAAGGATGCCAAACTCAGTGAGCACTGGCTGGTTTAAATGCCTCAGAACCCCCCATCCAAGTCTTGGATTTTTATATGTAACTCCCTGCTCAATTTGATAGTGGGATTTTTAGCCAAATTCTACTGTTTTCAGATTGACTTTGAGAACATGAATAATGAAATATAAGACCAAATTAACATTGACCTTTTCGAGACAGGGTTTCTCTGTGTAGCCCTGGCTGTCCTGGAACTCACTTTGTAGACCAGGCTGGCCTCGAACTCAGAAATCTACCTGCCTCTGCCTCCCAGGCACTGGGATTAAAGACGTGTGCCACCACGTCCGGCTTAACATTGACTTTGTTTCACAGTTTATACTTGCAATTATTTCAAGGGATTGATAAAAAACTGTTTTCAGATATAACAAATTTAACGAGTTTATGAACTCAACAGTTGTGGTTTGGCATTTATTCATGGACTCCTGTTTGAATTTAGAAAACATTTAATTAAAAATATAATTTCATCATTTTATTTCCTTTTTCTTCCTCCATACCTTGTCATGCCTGTCCCCTCTCAAAGTGGTGGTCTCTTTTTCTTGATTTCTTGGTTATTTTTGCATATACAGAAAGGTGTACACATATATAAATACAGTCTATGAAGTACATTTTTACTGCTTATGGTAGGGTTCACTACTTTGAATTGGTTAACCAATTAGAGGGGCCATCTCAGGGAAAGGCAATTCTCCCTTTTAGCAGTATTTAGTTGACTGTAGTTCTTTGTCTACGGGTGGGACCCTGAAAGCTTTTCTTTTCCTTTTCCATATTTGCTTCTATATTGATACTGGCATGGTTCAGGTCTTGTTTAGGTAGCCATTTCTAGAAGATAGCTGCCCACTGGCTTCCTGGTCCTCTGGTCCTCACACAAGCTTTTTGACCCTCCTTCCATGATGTTCCTTGAGCTTGTGTGCAGGCGTTGTGTTGTAGATGTATCTGCTCGGGCTGGACTCTCCACGGTCTTCATATTCCTGCTTTGTGTCTGGACGTACTTTTCTCTGACTGCCCACATTTGCCATAAAAAGAGGGTTCTGTGATCAACAGCGAAAGGTATACTTATTTATGGGATATGTTTTAGAATGTAGTAAGAGGCTAAGCTGGTGTAGCAAAGTGGTTGTAGTGGTTTAAAGAACATTGGCCCTCACAGGCTCCTATATTTGAATGTTGATGGAGTGGCATTAGGATGTGTGGCCTCGTTGGAGTAATGGAGGAAGTGTGTCACTGGAGCTAGGCTTTGAGGTTGCAGAAGCTCAAGCTAGGCCTAGTGGCTCACTGTTTTGTCCTGCTGTCTGCCAATCCAGATGTAGAACTCTCAGCTACCTTCACAGCACCATGTCTCCCTGGAGCATGCCATGCTTTTGCCATGACAATAGTGGACGAAACCTCTTGTACTGGCTGGTTTTGTGTGTCAACTTGACCCAAGCTGGAGTGATCACAGAGAAAGAAGCTGCAGTTGAGAAATGCCTCCATGAGATCCAGCTGTAAGGCATTTTCTCAATTAGTGATCGAGGGGGTAGGGCCCATTGTGGGTAGTGCCATCCCTGGGCAGGTAGTCCTCGGTTCTGTAAGAGAGAAAGCTGAGCAAGCAGGGGAAGCAAGCCAGTAAGTAACATCCTTCCATGGCTTCTGCATCAGCTCCTGCTTCCTGACCTGCTTGAGTCCTGACTTCCTTTGGTGATGAACAGCAGTATGGAAGTGTAAACTGAATAAACCCTTTCCTCCCCAACTAGCTTCTTGATCATGATGTTTGTGCAGGAAAAGAAACCCTGATTAAGACACCTCTCAAATTGTAAGCCAGCCCCAATTAAATATTTTTTATTAAGAGTAACCTTCTCATGGTGTTTATTCCAAGCAATAGAACATTGTCTAGCACAGTGATGGTAGTAGATTCTCTTCTAAGATCCCTGACCTCAGTATTACCAGGATAACTGCTGTATTCCTAATATCAGGCATGATTTCCCTCTTGCTGAGTGGGTCTTAAGTTCAATCAGACAGCTGTGGGTTACCAACAACACAGGAGAGATTAGTAGTGACTTTAGAAATAAGAAACAAAACACACTGCTGCAAATTTGAGGCTAGCCTGTGTTGTACAATAAAACTCTGCTTAAACCAATACAAAAATCATCATATTACTAGTTAATTTCATTCCACAAAACAGGATCTTACAACGTAGAACATAGGAAAAATACCTTCTGATTTTAGACATAGAAAATAACAATAACAATGTTTTTAATATGTCATTGTGACAAATGAGCTATTTGTAGATGAGACGGTCATTCCAGTTCTCTGAGTGAATATTTTATTATTCTACTTCTGCAAAGGAAGAAATTGAAACTTAAGATGTTGAATAGGTAGAAAACAAAAGACAATCTGGGAAGTGATCACCTGTTTATCAGATGAGAAAGAGTTAAACTCTAATAAAATGTATAACAAAAAAGAAAAAGAAATTGGCTTTAGGAGTCTTCCTCTGCTTCCTCCCTTTTTCTCCCTGTCCTCTTCAGTGACCCAAAACCAATGGACTCTTTCATTATCTCATGCCCCAAATTGTTTTCTAAAGTATTTGGATCTCACTTACAGACAAAGAAACTTATCTGGTGACAACTTTGAAAGTCATTTGTCCTGAAGCTTTAGGTCAAACTTTTAGTTGTCCTTTGAAAGCTCAAATCACTCAATTCATAGAAAGTGAAGGCTTAGAATAGGAGAAGGAACAAAGAAACAGGAGGTGGTTCAGTGGGTAGAGACATTTAGGCCTAATGCTTAGGCCTAAGGTCCGGAGTTCAATCCCCAGGTGATTAGGTTGCAGGAAAGAGCCTGTGAACCAACTCCTCAGAATTGTCCTCTGCCCTATGCAAGTGCAATAGCATATGCATGCCTGCATTCACATATAGTACACACACACACACACACACACACACACATTTTTTAAAGAATATTGATGTCTTATCCCTGCATACCTATTAGAACTGGGAGACTAAAGAAATGGTGACCAAACAAAATATTGTTGAGGATGTGGACAATCGGGATTCATAACAGATGGCTGACTGGGAGGCTCTTGCAATTGTATTTTGGTATTTTCTAATATACATACATGCATATATATTATATATAAACTTAAATATGTACATATATATACATATTATGTATACACTTCAATCTTTATATTACATATAAATTGTATCATATTACTTGTAGTCTTATTTTTCTTAAATTAAAGTAATGTACTTAAGAACCAAGCAACCCCATTCCTGGACATCTATCCCAGATAATTTACAAACACACACATTTTATAGGTAAAATATCAAAGAAGGTTTATTTGTAGTTCCCATAATTTAAACAACCAAAAGCCAGGAAACAAGTGACTAAGCAAAGCACAGTACAGCCATACTATCAAATATTTTTCAGCAATAGGAAGATGCTGTTCTACCAATTTAAGCAGTTTGGTTGGACTACTACTACAAAGTCACACTGAGTGAAAAGGACCTCTTTCTAAAGATCACCATCAATATGATTCCATGAAAAAATCATAAAATACAAAATCAGTTAGTAGTTGTGAAGGGTTAAACATGGTGGAGGGTTAGATGGGCAATAATAAGGGGTAATAGGAAAATCTCTGGGGTGATAAAACATGTCTATATCTTGTTTGAATCAATAGGGAACAACTAGGTATCTTCTGTACCAATGTTAATATTTTAGTTTTGATGGTGTAAGGACCTTACTTAAGAGTCAATTGAATTGTTTTTTTTTTTTTTTACTGATAAGGTATGCAATGAAATCTTTGTATCTATAAATAGAGATCAATGCAGCTGCCTAGGCACATGGTAACTGTTATCTAAGCTATGAGCATAGGGGACATGTACAAATGCACAGAAAACAGAAAACTCAGTACAATTGACATCAGTGTTCCTCACATCTCCCAGACAACACACGCAAGATAAAGCCCAAGAGAGATGAATCATTTTCTGGAGAAGTTACAGCTCCCCCCATGCCTTGTCTATACTGAAAATGCATGCATACAAATATGAAATAAGCATTGCACACCTCCAAATGTTGCCAGATTCTAAATATTCATTGAATTAGTAGATGTCTAATCTCTGGAGACATCCTAGCCAGGACCGAGATTCCCCAGTCAGGAGGAAATGCTACATTACAAGAGCTATGACTTCATTTCCTTACACAGCTATTTCCCCTTCAGGTCTGTACAGTCCACAGGGCAGCTGCTTCCCGCCTTGGAGTCAGTTCAAACCTCTTGGTCCAGTACATGCCAACAGCTGCCAGAAGCCTCCTAATCTTTCAGTTCCTGGACCCATGTGAAGAAGGGATTTTGGCCAAGGTAATCAAAATAGATTCTTCTTCTCAACTTGAGCCAGAGAGCAGGGTTGAGGGCTTCCCTTGGGAGTGCAGCTCAATTTCTCATTCAAGAGCACTTCTTTCACAGGGTCTTAGTTACATGGGCCTTGTTTTTTCTTTTGGCCATGTACAGTACAATAGGAACGGGCAAGTTTAGCATACTTTGTAGACAACAGACTAGAACCCTGTATCTCCAAGGCTATACAGGTCAACCAAGCAGGACAGACTGAACAAGAAAAGTCTTCACTTCAGAACCCAGATACCTTAACAACCTTCATTGTAACCCATCAAGTCTTCCTTTAGATGCTGAACTCACATCTCAAATGTCTCACTTCATTTAGCATCCTATGCTATCTCCTCATTTCTTACAAAGTCCCAGGCAGCTGGAGCACAATCTAATTACTGTTGTTAGCATTATTATCAACAGCTAGCATTTCACAAAAATGTATTATGTTCCATTGCTCTATGTACATAATTTAAACATGACAAACACCAGGAAGGTTACTCAGCTTGTATCCTGATTTGATGGATAAAAACAAAACTACCATTAACAACTGCAAATGTCTATATATTTTCAAAGACCTTGCCCTTCAGATTAACCATAGAGTCTCCCTCTTCCACTGGAAGACTTGGGTACCCACAGTCAATGCTGAGACTTTGCTACCTGACATACCAAGGAATTAATACAAACAAAATGACTAACTTGATAAATGGCACTTGTTAGGCTCCTAGCCTTCTGATATTATTTCCTCATTTACATGAAAATTACACATGAAAATAATGTCAGTCATACTAAGCAGGTATGGGAATTAAATGGGATAAGATATTTAGAGTATTCAGCATGTTGCCTGACAAGTAATGGATATGGTGGTGATTGTCAAATGAATCAAAGAAAGAACCTGCAGCAATTGGTAGAAACTCTTAGTAACTTGTTCTATTGCTGTGAGGAGACACCAAGAGCAACTCAACCCTTATTTTTTTAAAAAATACATTTAATTGGAGGTTTAAAAGCATTAATTTCTGAGGACAGACAGAGAGAGAGAACCTGAGTTTGGCATGGACCTAATGACACACTTCTTCCAACAAGGCCATACCTCTGAATCCTTCTAATTCTTCCCAAATACTGTCACTCCCTAATGGCTAGGCATCCAAATATATGAGCATATAAAGGCATTCCTATTCAAACCACCACATGGAGGGAGGGAGAAAGGAAGAGAGGGAGACAAGAAATTGCCACATTTTGACTAACAGGAGAGCAATCATATTTGGTTTTGTGATGTGGGAAGAGTCATCTAAACAACCAAATCTGTGGTTTCCGGCATGCTGTTGCAATGTACAGAGATGTAGTATTAGGATAACCACAGTTGTGAGGTTAAGATCTTCACAACAGTTCACTTCACTCTAATCCACCAGCACCATTGGTCTTTGGGACAGCCACTCAAAAACACTTACGTTAGAGAAGGATTAGCCCCTAATTAGTCACAGCCAACAAGGGACCTTCCTCTCCCTCTATCCTGCTGGACAAACAATTGTAGCCAGGGTCAACTCTCCATCCAGAAAATAGAATCACGGGAATATTTACTCAAGCTCTTCTGGCTGGAACTTCTTCCTTGTCGGCTTATTATCTAGAATCCTGAGATTCTCTTCCTTGTAAAATACTAAGGAAAAGGAAAGTGAAATCTAGCAAAAAATATTTCATCTAAAAATGAGCATGTCTCTGCTCAGTGATAACTTGGTCAGGGAAGAAAGAAAGAGAGAGAGAAAGAGAAGAGAGAGAGAGAAAGAGAGAGAAAGAGAGAGAAAGAGAGAAAGAAAAAGAAAGAAATTAAAGACTTTCTAGAATGTGACACAATGAAAACAGTGCTAAGAGGAAAATTCATAGCACTAAGTGCCTTCATTAAGAAATTGGGGACATCCTACACTAGCAATTTACCAGCACATCTGTAATCTCTGGAACAAAAGGAAGCAAACGCACAAGAGGAGTAGATGACAGGAAATAAACTCAGGACTGAAATCAACCAATTAGAAACAGAAAGAACTATACGAAGAATCAATAAAACTAGGAGCTGATTCTTTGAGAAAATCAACAAGATAGATAAACCCTTATCTAAACTAATTAAAGGGCACAGAGAAAGAATCCAAATTAACAAAATCAGAAATGAAAAGGGAGACATAACAAAAGAAACTGAGGAAGATTTTTTAAAAATCGTCAGATCTTACTATAAAAGCCTATACTCAACAAAACTGGAAAATCTAGATGAAATGGATTTTTTTTTAGACAGATACCACATACAAAAGTTAAATCAGGATCAGGTAAATTATCTGAACCACTCCATAACTATTAAGGATATAGAAGCAGTCATTAAAAGTCTCCAAACCAAAAAAAAAAAAAAAAAATCCCAGGAACAGATGATATTAGTGCAGAATTCTATCAGACCTTCAAAGAAGATCTAATACCAATACTCCTCAAACCATTCAACAAGATAGAGATAGAAGGAACACTAACTAATTCGTTCTATGAAGTCACTCTGATACCGATACAAATATCCAATAAAGAAAAAGGACTTCAGAGCAATTTTGTTTATGAGTATCGATGCAAAAACCCTCAATAAAATTCTTGCAAACCAAATTCAAGAACACATCAAAATGATCGTTCACCACAATCACGTAGGCTTCATCCTAAGGATGCAGTTATGGTTCAATATAGGAAAACCAACTAACATAACCCACTATATAAACAAACTCAAAGAAAACGTCACATAATCATCTTATTAGATGCTGAAACAGCCTTTGACAAAATACAACACCCCATCATGTTAAAAGTCTTAGATAGATCAGGAATCCAAGGCACATACCTAAACATAATAAAAGCAATATACAGCAAATCAACAGCCAACATCAAATTAAATGGGGAGATACTTGAAGCAATTGCACTAAAATCAGGGACAGGACAAGACTGTCCACTCTCTGTATCTATTCAATATACTACTCAAAGTTCTAGCTAGAGCAATTAGACAACAAAGGAGGTCAAAGATATACAAATTGGAAAGGAAGAAGTCAAGGTATCACTATTTGCAGATGATATGATAGTGTACATAAGCAACCCCCAAAATTCTACCAGAAAACTCCTACAGCTGATAAACAATTTCAGTTAAGTGGATGAATATAAAATATAAAATTAACTCAAGTCAGTAGCCTTCCTCTATACAAAGGATAAATGGGCTGCAAAAGAAACTAGGGAAACAACACCCTTCACTATAGTCACAAATAATATAAAATATCTTAGTGTAACTTTAACCAAGCTAGTAAAAACTCTGTATGACAAGAACATTAGGTCCCTGAAGAAAGAAACCAAAGAAAACCCCAGAATATGGAAAGATCTCCCATACTGGTGGATTGATAAAATTAACATAGGTCGTCTCAGAGGGAGGGGATGTGCTTGGTCCTGTGGAGGCTTGATGCTCACAAGAAGGGGGATACTAGAGGGGTGAGGTGGGAGTGGCTCGGTGGGGAAGCACTGTCTTAGAAGCAAAGAGATGAAGAGTAGGGGGCTTGTGGAGGAGCGACTGGAAAGTGGGACAACATTTGAAATGTAAATAAATAAAGATAATAATCAGAGATTCCATATCTTCATTTTTCACCATATAAAGTCCATTAATCCTATCACACTGATCTTATTTTTCTTAGTTTACTGTAGATCCACTAAGATGTTGTTATGGATCTAGTCCATATTTGAGAGCTGTATTTGTTTCACAAAGAGCAGAAATAGCAAATGTTCTGTGTTTGCAAGGGAAGAAGCCACGAAATACTACATACAATGATGGTTTAGGCCTGGGGTTTTAGATCATGGGAGAGAACTTATCTAGCATGTTCAAACTCTAGTTGAGAGGAGAAATTCCCTGGACACACTATTGTGAATGAAGTAAATGAGCTTAACTAAAACAGTTGAACACTAGGAAGTCCCACAAGGCAGCGATTTGATATAAACATGCTGAACAGGTTGTATAAACCTAGGGAAAAGCAGATTTTAGATTATTGTTATTTTGGTTACAATTACATAAATGAAAATTAAAAATAGTATCTGCGGGAAGCGGTGCGGCTGCAGGCCCTGTAAAACCCACTTGTTTACTGCCTTGCCGGAGCATGCACAATGAGGCTGCATGCGTGGGCTGCCTGCCAAGTTGGACTGTTCCTCATGATTGGGACCTGTCAGCCTATCTGTGAACGACCTGAGCTCGTGCCTGGAGCGTGTGTGAATTCTGATTGGATGAGTTGGATGAGGTAGGGTGGAGCTAGAAAGAGGTGTTAGTAGCAACTATAGTTTTTGGCCCTTGCCTTGAGTAGAAGTAGTAGTAAGAGAAACTGTTGTACGGGAAACTGTTGTAAGTAAAGCTGCAAGAAGGAGTAGAAGAGGAGGCTGCTGGGAAAAAGAGCTGTAGGGGAAAAAGACCGAAGTAAAGAAGCTGTTGCGTGAACCCGACTTGGTGTCCAAGTCATTCTTGTGGCCAGGGGCTGGAGACTGTGGAGACCTGAGACCGGGACAAGTATCAATTTGAAAAAAAAATGTCTAATTTACAAAAAGACCAGGATAGTAAATGGGTGATTGGATAGATAGATTATACAGATGCATGTTTATAGGATGGGTATTTACAGGTATACATATCTAAAACGTGGTGAATAGTTTGTAGTTAAGATAGTGTTCGAATCTCAGTTGAATACTAAGAGACTTCAGCTTCAGTTCCCCATTCTCTGTCTTTCCCCCTCCCTCCCCCACTTTTCTCTCTAGTATCTACCCTGTTCAACACCTTGCTTTCTCATAGGCTTGGTGTACTTTGTCAGGAAAGAGTGCTGAGTGAGTTGTATATCTATATATATTTTCAGGAGGAAATTAATAATGAAAATAGAAATTCTGCTCATTAAAAATCCACTAAAATTTTTTGCTTCAAAGTCCAGAGACCATGATAACATGTTGTCTTCTGACATGGGAGCCTAGCTGTAACAAGCAATATTTCTCAGTCCCAGAGTCCTCAGAATCACTGGGTTTTAGAGCCACTAATTAACACCAGGGTTGGCCATTACTGTGCTTGTAACGGATGTTCTTGGATGGATGCAATGAATACTCTGCATGCAAGTGCTCTGACCACAACTAGTCATTTCGCAGGCCAGTCCATTCTCAGCAGTCATCTAGTGTTACGTGCGCCTAGCTGTGTCTTTCGGGCTGTCACTGTGCACACTTTTCTAGAAACAGTGCAAGATGACAGCCAGAGAGACCAGGAATAAGCAAACCATATTTAAATGCATTTGATTGACACTGGATTACATTCTCTTTATAAGCCTGCTGTGAGTCTTTGTCCTAACAGCCATTATGAACCTCCACATATTCTAAGTTTTTACAATGTATCTGATAAAATTACAGGGTTGGAAGAGGCAACTTAAAAATGAAATTCCTAGACCATTAGTCTGTGGACTGTGGTTTGAGAAATTATGTTCAAGCGCCAGTGTGTTACCCAGTATAATTTAGTCAAGACCTTCAGATTTGTAAGGCTTTTGCACTAATCCCATACCCTCAAGAGAAAAGACAAATGGTTGATTTGTTATTTGTTCCCCTAAACTGAGGACTTGAAAAGAAACATGATAGCATTATTTTCTCCTTCCCAGGACATAAGGCCATCTCCCTTTAAAAAACAAAACAAAACCCTCCTCAGCTATAAGTATAATAAAGAATATTTAATAAAAGCTCATAATGGGCCAATAAGCACAAAAAAGCCATCTGCTGACTCAACTATAATTATTCTCCTCATTTGTAGATAAAGGATCTAATTCTTGCTGAATTGAGGCATGTGTTCAAGACTGAGAGGACAGCTGCTGGAACCCAAGCCCAGAGTCTGAAAGCTAGCATCTCTCAATACCTAATCCTTCTCGGCAGCCAGTACCAAGCCCCTCTTGTGTCTGTGACCTTCAAAAATTTCTGCCCAGGACCTTTCCACTTTTCCACTTCTCCCACCTCTGTGCCTTAAGTGCAAATTAGATATTTCATCAGTAATTTTTTTTTGGCTTGTGACAAAAAAAAAAAAATCCAGAAAGATCAAGATGTCGGCAGAAGGATAGAGGAGGCAGACTGGATGTCGCTTCCCAAACAAAGGCTGCGTGCATCTTGTGTCAGTGTGAACTGCTCCACACTTGAAGGATCCTAGAGGAACACAAAAGAGCCGTGAAAGGGGAAGAGCAATTCAGCCGACCGAGAAAAGCCTTGGGTGTCCCCTCCTTCCAACTTGGACCCCAGTGAATGCCATTTGTTTAAATAATGATCAGAACATAATAGATACGATGGGGCTGCCAAGAGCCCAGTCATTCAGTTCTGCTTGGCTACGGAGGGAGAAGAGAAAGAAAGAAAAATCGGCCTTGATGTGTCCCGGGCATCAGATTTCTACACACTGATGTTGAAACTGGAATCCCCAGGTCCCTCAGTTATAGGAAATAAAGAAGTTGGCAAGCAAAGAGGACCCCCTCCCCGCCCCCACCTTTCAGATAAATGAGGAAATGAGCAGAGTAGGTTGGAGAAGACTCTAACTACTCAGCAGTTATCAAAACTATGCCTGAATGGCACCCCTTTTCTGTTGCTTTGCTGGGTAAGGGAACAGGGAGGGTATTTTGAATGGCAGAGACCAATAAGACTTGGGAATGGGATCTTTGGTGTTATTAAAGGGAGGTTTTAACTCTTTCTTGTTCAGGTTGACTCTGATCAGGTTAATATTACATCTCTGAACATTGGTGTCTTTAGCTATCTCAAAGGAGAAAAGAGCCACAGACTTAATAAAAAATTAAATGATTTACTGTACCCAAGAACTGTAGGGATGGGAAGACATTGTTCATCCCTGAAGCCAGAATCCTCAACTAACAAAACCTTGCTTCCTCCCTGACTCCTGCCCAAGTTAAGAAACCTCCTCCTTTTATCTTTAGCCACATGTCACATCAAAAACAAAATCCAAGGTCAGAGGACATAGCTGAGTGGTACAGCACTAGCCTGGCAAGTACAGGACGCTGAGGTTGACTCGTGACACCACAGAAAAGCAGACAAACAGAATCAAAAGCATGCCATAGTTAAATACAGTATAGTTCATGTTCTTCACCCATGTTCTAAAATCCACAGATGCCCAGGGAGCACCTGAAAGCCTGGTGTTCTAATCTACCCAGGCAGGAACACGTGACCTTGACTTTCAGCAGAGGGAATTAAGTTAGAAGAATTCAGGAGTGCCCATTAAGGAATGGTCCCATATCAAGCCTTTCCACATGATTATCACAGAAAACAAAAACTAGAGAAAGAATTGATTGATGGGTAGTAAGGAAGACACTCTCTCTCCCAGCCCATTGTGGTGAGGCTCCCCTCTTCTCACTAGGGAGCTGAAGATGGCCAGGCTCCATGGGAATAAACAAAGATTGTGTTATTCTCTTTCTGCCTTCTAAAACTTTCAAAGAAAGAACAATATTTATCCACTGAAGATTAGGACATGTTAGTCTCGGAAATTCAATCTTGGCCTGATTTGGCTAATTAATTACACTCTTTTACTTCCCTTTCTCTTTTCTTGCAGCTAAAATTATTCCCATGCTGAGCCCACGGGTGTTGATCTTGAAAAGAGTGTAATTGAGAAATTTTGGTCTTAATGTGAGGCCCTCAGAACTTAATTACAGGAGTACAGGCCCAAAAGAACCTTAAAGTGAGTTCTTTCATTTTTTTCATACAAAGAACTTCCTGGGACATAGAAGGCATTAGGCAGACTCAGCCCTGAATCTCTCCATTACAAAGCCAGACAAACTTCCTTTGTGTCAGAAGGCTCCTCATGCAGGGAGTGGAGTCTCATCCCACAAGGCTGTCACAGCTCCTGTTGTTATTTCCTCTGTAGAAAGGTGGGCTAAGTGGTTAGCAGCCTGTTCTTCCTGTGTTTAAGTGTCATCAACACACACACACACACACACACACACACACACACACACACACGAGAGAGAGAGAGAGAGAGAGAGAGAGAGAGAGAGAGAGAGAGAGAGAGAGAGAGACAGGCATCCAGTGGAGACTGTCCAGTACAAAACAAAGTTGAGGTAGTAAGATGGGGAGCCATGCACCCAGCACTTGTCTCAGAGAACATCTCTGGTGTGTAGATAGAAAAGGAAGAAACAGAACAACACTAAGCAACATGATTCTCATGTCATTTAATTGCAAAGAAACAAATCAGCCTCCAAGCCATTCTGCCATACACAGGGGATCCTGTCAATTTGGGTTATAGTTCCTTTCTTATTATATGCTCTGAATGGGCAAAATGGATCCATTTATCATTCCAAACTTAGTGCCTGTGGGCTTCTTCGGGACAAGAGGCCATTTCATAGACATTCCTGTCTTAATGGCAGACTTTATTCTTTGGCGAGAGTGAAAAGAGGAAACAGAGGATATGAGGTAAGAGGATTCTTCTATCATGACTGTATTTAAATTCAGCCATACTACTTTAATAAATGTATGTTTTGTGCTAAATGTCTTCAGATAGTTTATGAACATTCTCTGATATGTAAGAGAAATAATATGCAGAAATCCATCCTAAACATGACCAAAATTTGAGCTCCTGGCTTGGAGTTCTTTCCACACCTGTCACCTGTGGATTCCACAAAGTATTGGCCATTGGCCAGCAACATCTGCAGCCCTGGTGAGGATGGAGGACCAAGGGGCCTCAAGTCCTGAATCAGACTACCTCAGTGCAGCAGAATATTAACAGGACAAGCCCCCCTGGTAATTTACACACATGTTCTGGCTTGTGAAGCTGGTCTCCCCCACCACTGTTCTTCCAGCTGGAGACAGAATTCTTCCCCAGCTATAGCTTTCTTCTGCCTAAAAAAGCAGCTGAGCAGGGTTCGGTAGGAAATCTGAGAAGTCTGTGCTTTTAGACACATTAGGGATAAAAGTCATACTTCAAAAAAGGGTTTGTAAACACTCAGAGTAAATTGCACATGGAAGAGTCTTAAGTGTCCACTCAGAAAAGAAAGGCCAAAGTTGGGCGTGGTGGTGCATGCCTTTAATTCCAGCACTTGGGAGGCAGAGGCAGGCAGATTTCTGAGTTCCAGGCCAGCCTGGTCTACAAAGTCAGTTCTAGGACAGCCAGGGCTACATAGAGAAACCCTGTCTTGAAAAACCAAAACCAAAAAAAAAAAAAAAAAAAACAAAAAAAGCCAGAAGGACTTAGCTGGGAGAGGCCTCTTTGGTGACAGAATGCTGATAGGCAATTCCAATTTCCCTTAAGAAATACTTTTTTTTAATAAATAAAATATCCAAAAAAAAAAGAAAAAAAAAGAAATACTTTTTTATTTTTAAGTTCATTTTAAAACATGACCAAGCCAATGAGAAGTGAGGAAAGCTATATGTAGAAAAGTGGCAAATTGACATAAGGGAATGAACAGAGTATCACAGCTGAGACTTCTTTCAATGCCATGGGGATCATAGTCTAATGTGTTCAGCCTCCTGCAACCAATTCTTTAATTGCCTGGAAGGATCCCGGGGCCTCTGTAAGTTTCCACAACAGTGCTTCACTCCTTATGCCCCCACCCCACCCCAGGAGAATGCTGTTGGCCATAAGTCTCTACAACGAAGGTCTAAGAGAGTTGGTGCACAACAACAAAACTCTATAGACAAAGAGTAATTTTGTTTATAACCAGAGGCAAAAATCTCCAGATATACACAGAAAAAACTAAACAAAACACCTATAAATTTGAGCCATAACACCAAAGACTCTCTAGGTAGTGATATCATAAGACCCAAAAAGCCTTTCGTCTGGGATGTCCCACTCACAGAGACTCAGAGATGGAGATCGATGCAAAACGCAAGAGGTCTATTGATCTAGCATGCTGTCTTGATCCAGCATGATGGGGTCATCCTGAAATCGGGATGAAAGCAACTCCGAGTAGCTAAAGCACACACCATATATATATATATATACCACATATATATGTGTGTGTGTGTGTGTGTGTGTGTGTGTGTCAGTTACTGTTTAGGATTGGCAGTTTATCATTGGTTAACCTTTAACCTCATTAAGGGGGCAGACTTAGGGACCGGAGAAAAATCAGATGACTATCTTTTAGCAGGGAAACTTAAGGACCAGAGGCATTGTGTGGGATTTTTTTAAACAATCAGAGGACCATCTCTTAGTGGATAAATTTAAGGACCAGAGGCAAATTCTGGGGAAAGAACATCTTGACATTTACTTAACTTTTTACAACAGCGGTCATTTTGAGCTACCACAAATCTTACAATATCCTGTATTTGGAGGCTGAGTGAGACGTAGGAGCCATGGCCAGAAGATGAGCGAGGCTTAGACTGCTTACTGGAAGCACACAACTTTGCCAGGTGTGTGACCTTTCGAAGCTCACTGGACTGACGGCTCCTCTTCATATTTTATTGTGTTGTTCCCTCTCCAGCCTCATTGTAAGAGAAGGTGTTGAAAAGTCAAGGACACAAATGTAAGCGTCGCCCTTTGTGCTGGTCTTTCCTCACATGCAGTTCAAGATCCACTTTGTGTCCTTCTCTGGTCCAGTCTGTGCCTTGAGATTTTGATATATTGGGATCATCCAGCCTCCCTTGCTTATTGGTGTCTGATAAATTTGGTTAATGGCGTTTTTATATTCTAGGAGGAAACCCAGGTGAAGGTTGTATAAAATAAGGATGGGACTGTTTTCACTGTGTCAGGTTCAAAAGAGACTCAGGACAAATCACTAACTGTGATTTCAATTAGCATACCAAAGCACATATGGCCCCCAGGTTCTCTCAACATCAATTAAGTAGCAGTTAAAGAGCCCATGCTGGCATCCTGGCTCTTCTCAGCTCTTCACCCTGCCCCCATCTAAACTTCTCCCACTCTTGGCTTTCCTATCCTCAGGTTCTCATTCCTATATAACCCGGATGGTTTGGTCATGCTCTCTCCACCTCTTGGTTCTCTTGGCCCTTGACCCTCTCTTGTGGGGCCCTTGCTCCTCCCCTCACTCTCCACCCTCAACCCAATACACACCTCCAGAGCAGGGAGAGAAAATTGAGAACATTTGTAGACTGAACATAGCCAATAGAATGAACAACTCCATAAGAGGAGAAAGATATGAGGAGAATGTGAAAGAGAGAAAGACAAAAGTGAATACACAGAGAGAGACAGAGAGAGAGACCCAAGAAGGAGATAAAGAGAGAGCCAAGAGAGTGGTGACCAAACAGGTAGAAACACAGATGGAATTGCAGGGTTATACAGAAATGAGAAGCTGGGGGAAGGGAAACACATGATCTAGAGAAGTTTAGGGTGGGGACGTTGAGAAGAGCTGAGAGGAGCTGCAGACACTGAGTGTGCCTTGAGGTCTTATGCGCCTTGGTATGTGAATAGGCACCGTAGGTATCCATTGAGCTGAAGTCTTGTGGCCCTGACAAAGGTGATGGGGTTGACATCCACACTTCCCCTTCTTTCAGATAGCAAGCACAGTGCTACCATTGAACCTTATAATGCCAGAAGGTAGACAGTATTGCTGAGACGTAAGGGGTGTCTTATGTTATTTATTTATTATTAGGTCTCCATATTGACCTTGTTGCTAACCACTGGAGATACCAATTTTACAAGTTAAGGAATGGGAGTGATTCGGGGTGTCACTCAACTTTAAAGTTCCCAGACTAATGGTGACAATCACCTGGCACCTAGGAATCATCAAATGTATGTGCTTATATGTGGCATACTTCAAAGAGGAAATAAACTGTTGGTCAATACCCAAGAACCATGTCGAATCATCGAGAGATAAAAAGTCGTGTAAAAGCATGGCTGAATTCACACGTCTTTGTAAATCTCCTAATTTTCTCCCAGCGAGTATTAATTTCAAGTACCTTCACTATCACAAAAGGCCTTTTTCAGTTTTAATACAAAAGTTTGGAAACCGTACATGGAGGATTACTTCAGATGGGTTTTTCTCTTCTTCCTGTTATATATTTATCATTTTGGGAAAGTTATTTCCCCTGCCTTTGAGTGACACAACCCAAACTGAACCATTCACATGTGTTTAACATTTAACTAAACACTTAGAATCCACCACTAATGAAAAAGAGACATATTTGTTATTATTGGACACAGAAATCTTCCCCAGAGGCTCATGTTTTGAACATCTGGCTTTAAGTTTGTGGCACTATATTGTACCCAAGGCTTGAACACATTAAAGAGATAAAGCTAGTTTACCAATGCCACCCTTTAATGGCTTGGGTCTAGTGGTCTCTGCTTCTTGTCTGCTGCCATGTGAATAGTGTCATGGCCGAGCCTTTCTGACCAAGATAGACTGAAATCTCTCTGAAACTATGAGCTGAAATGAACTGATCCCCCACTAAGCTGTTTTTAACAGGTATTTTGATCACAAAAGCACAAAGGTAAATAACACACCACTTTGTGGCTCTCATGTTTTAGTAATGAAGGCATTTGTTAGACAAGTCATTACAGGAATGTTTGTTTACATTTTTAACAAGCACAAGGGATCAAAGTTATAAGGTGAGAGTGGAGATACTCCAGAGGGCATACTTAGAAAGTCTTCCCAAGAAAGAGAAAGTTGGGCTGGAGAGATGGCTCGATGGTTAAGAATGGCATACTGCTTTTGCAAAGGAGCCTAGTTCAATTCCCAGCACCATCATGGTGTCTGTAACTGTAACTGCAGGGGATCTGACATCTTCTGACCCACAGGTACTCACATAGTTCTATACTTCATACATATATATAAGATGAAAATTTGTAAATCTTTCAAAGGCCTATAAAAGATTTGAATGTTAATATTTCTTTTTCAATTTTTAAAATAGATTTATTTATTATAGCACTGTGTGAGTAGTATTGAAGAGGTCAGCTCAGAGCATTTGGAAAATTCCACCAGACCTCTTCCTTCCTGGAAGAGAAAGGTCATGAAGCACTTAGGCACCCCTCCCCTCCAGAAGAGAGAGGCTAATTACATTCCTCAGACCACTGGGTGGTGGGGGGAACCTACCATCGACCTCCTGTGGGTGGGGGAGGCCCAGAGCACTTAGACACATTCCATAACTGTTAGCCACCTAGAGACAAGGGAAGTCCTTGCCTCCTCATTCCCTAAAGACCAATCAGTTTAAAAGTCTGCCACTTTTAAAGTCACTGTTCTGCCAATCACATTGTGCCTAATGGCTCCTGCTCTGAAAACTGTATAAATACTCACCGAGCAAGCTGAGGCCGGGGGTGGGGTGGGGTGGGGTGGGGATGGGGTGGGGATGAGGATGGGGATGGAGGGGTGGTCACCACCTCTCCTTTGGTGTAGGACCACCCCAACCCGTTGGAACAATAAATTCCTCTTGCTTTTTGCATTGAATCCAGGCTCCAGGTCATTTACTCAGGGGGTCCTCAGTAAGCTAAGGCTCGCCAGAGTCTTACAATATGGGTGTGTCAGAGAGTGGGATTCATATATGCCATGGAGTGTGTGTGTGTGTGTGTGTGTGTGTGTTGTAGGTCAGAAAACAAATTTATGGAATCAGTTTTTCCAAACACTTTTATGAAGGTTGTAGGGATTGAACCGAAGGTATAGTAGCAAAATGCTTTACCAGCTAAGAAATCTCTCTGATCCTGAGATGTTAAAACTTCTCAGAGTCCATTTTACCAAATAAATTGCCTCTCACTAAAATAGCAGTATTAATTTCTATTTCTATGATTAAAAACCATGATTAAAAAAGAAGACTTGGAGAGGAAAGGCTTTACTTGGCTTGTACATACTGCTTATATAGTCCAGCAATGAGGAGAGCCAGGGCAAGACCTTGCAGGCAGGAACTGAGGCAGAGGCCATGGAGAAACACTGCAGATTGGCTTCTGCCCCATGGCCTACTCTCTTATACAACTAAAGACCACCTGCCTAGGGGTAGCACAGCCCAGTATGAATTGGGCCCTCCCATATCAATTATTAACCAAAGCAGCACAGACTTGCCCAAATGCTAACCTGATGAAGCATTTTCTCAAATTAGGTTTCCTCTTCTCAGCTGATTCCAACTCAGACCACAAATTGACAAGCTAATTAGCACACTGGAGGGCACAGCCAGGACTTCTCGATCAAGTGTATCTTGAACCTGCTATTCTGCAAACAATTCAAAAACTCCTCCAGGACTTTCTGTAAGACTTAGGCAAGAAAAAAAATCTTGAAAATCATCCACACATTTGTTTCCCCTCTGAATCACATAATCGTAAGAGATCATTGCCAACTGGAACCACTGTGAGCTCTTACTCTCTTAAGCTCAGAGTTATCAAAGCTATGAAGTTGAATTTAACTGACTCTGCAGGATCCTTGAAATCCTCTAATGTTTAGAGGAAAGAAAATTTGAACATATTGAATAAAGGTAATCAATATTGGCAAAAACCTTAGCAACACCCTAATGACTTCTAAGTGAATACAATGATCAAAACAGTCATAACATGATGAACGAGGCCCTATTAGCGTAGAGTCCCCTGGTGTTTGTGAAGAAGGCTATAAAAAATAAGTGTATGTAGAGGGTCCATGATGGGAAATTGATGGGCCTGTTTGACTTTCAGGGGAGATGGTTCTTTGTTATTTGCTATGGGCAGTGATTTCTTTTCCAATTTTTAAAAATTATATTGGGCATCAAGCCAGGGCCATCTTCTCTAAAACAAGCAAAACTTTTACCATTAAAAAACGATTCTATTTGTTCAGAAGTACTGAAGGTCACACTAAGGGTCTTTCCTATGCTACAGAAGTTCTTGATCAATGAGCCTCAACACCAATCCTTTTTCTTTTTTCTTTCAGACAGTCTTAGCGTGTAGACCAGGCTATCCTGAGATGAATAATTCTCCTGTCCTTTCCTTCTCAAGTTATGCACATGTGCCTTCATACCCAGTCCCAGAAGAAATGATTTGAGAGAAATGTGTGTTTGATGACATAGAGGCATAGCAGGGCTTCATTCCAAACAATGTTAAGTCTAAGCTTAGTCTCTGTTATTTCAGAATTCCAGCGCTCCTTCTTATTTCTGTTTGAGTTACACTGTGCAACACTGTAACAATCAGTTGATCTTGATGTGGGCTGTTAATGTCTCAGTTCCTTCATCTTTAACATGAGGATAATTCTAACACTCTCTGATTTCAGGAGATCAAAATGGGGCAGGCATGTAACAGTTTACTACGGTTGCTTGCCCATGGCAAAGCTGAAACAACTGGCCATCATTATCAGGACTATATTGTGGCTAGTAAGGATGAGACCACATGTACTTACTATGTTGTCTGCCACCTGTCCAAGATTTACAGAAGGAATGAACAAACATGTTGGAACAAACTAAAGGTCTTCACAGTTTGAAAGGTTTAGATCTCAGATTGGGTACACATGACCTGGACTCAGGCAGGCAATTTCTACTCTCCTTCCTGTCCACAACTTCAATCTCTCCAGTCTTTACTCTAGCCCTCTGGCAGACAGCTAGCATAGGCCTCTCCCCCAACCCACTTCCATTCCCTGGGTATTCAACCAAACCTTTCAGTGAAGAGAGCCTTACCTTCTCTCCACATTGCATTGCATTGTATCAGCCACCTATACACAGAAACACTATCTACCTGGAATATCCAGTGGCCACAAAGGACAGGGACTCAATTAGATAAATCACACTATCCTTTCGTTCCTTCTTTATGATATCTCCATTCTCACCCTCAGAGTGATAACAAGCTTCATACAGGTACCCCTTTTCCCACCTCAATGCCATTCATTGGAGATTACAAGTCTTGTTTGAGACCCAGGGTCCCCCTAGCATTTCTATCCCTGTCTCTCCAGACAATCCAAATCCTTACTGCAACATACTTATAGGACACCCTTCCAACTAGACCCACAATTCACTGGGGATACCACCTCTAGGTGTGAACAGGACACTCTTAGCTCTGTCCTTAATCCCTTCATACCCTTTTCCTTTCACCCACCTCTACTCCTGTCTGCCATCACTGACCTACAGAAGCACTCCCTAACAGGCGACCCACAGATCCAGAGAAGGCAACAGAAACCAAGGAACAGAACATCCATGAACAAACATAAGAGCATATATCAACACCCCAAATCACCTCATTCATTCCAATCCCGGGTGCCTAGACTTCAGCATAAACACATTATCAAGAACAACCAGAATAATACATTTCTGCCAGAATCCAGTAATCTTACTGTACTAGGCCCTGAGAAATGTAATATAACTAAAGCAACATACAAGCACTTCAAAATAGCAATTATGTCAATGTTCAAGGACCTTAAAAGGTACGTGAATAAGTTCCTTATTGAACTCAATGAAAACACAAAGAAACAACAGAGTCGAATAATGAAAACATTTAAGACATGAAAATCAAAATAAAATAACAAAAGAATACCCAAACTGAGATAAAACTATAAATGAAGATTTTAGTAAGTCAACCAAAAATTTCTGAGATATACCTCACCAGCAGAGTAGAAGACATGGACAAGATAATCTGAGATGAGAAGATTAGGTACAAGACATGAATATCTCAGCCAAAGAAAATATTAAATCTTAAAACATCCAGTAAGTCTGAGTCACCATGGAAAGACCAAATTTATGGATAATAGGAATTGAGGAAGGAGAAGAAATCCAAGTCAGATGCACAAAAAACATTTTCAAAATAGTTCATTCAACAAAATTTCCCTAACCAAAAGAAGAACATGCCTGTTGAGGTATAATAATTATACAGAACACCAAACAGACTGAACCAGAAAAAAAATCCGTATGACACATAATGATCAAAACACTACATGTACAGAACTAGGAAAGAATGTTAATAGCTGCAGGGGAGAAAGACCACGTAACATACAAAGGCAGCCCTATCAGAATAACACCCAACTTCTCAATGGAGACTCTAAAAACCAGAAGGGCCTGTATTGATGTTGTAAAAACTCTAAGAGACTACCAATGCTAGAACAAGTAGGTAGATGGCTTATCCCCACCTCTCCTTCTGCTTCTCCAGATCCAATCCACCCAGTGCCATCCTTAACTCTGTAGCAAAGAAACAAACGAACAAACAAAACAACAACAACAACAAACACAACTTTGGCTCTCCTTTTCCTTTCTTACATATCCTTAGTGTTGCAACAGAACACCAACTGCCCATATCTCCTATGAATCCCATAGACCCTCCCTTAATAATCTCCCTCTTCCCACTAACTACCTTACTCCAGCCTCCAACTCCACCAGGCACTCCCTGCTAGCCCACAGCTGCCAGGGGAGTAAGTAAGCTGTCTGGAGATACTCCCCTATCCTCTGTTCCTCTTAATCCAACCCCCAAGTCTTATCCCCAGAGCTATAGCAGACCTTCTAGGTGACCTTTCTCACTGCCTCCTCCTATTCCAAGGAGACAAAATGAGCAGATCCTGGTTGAACACTCTCCACTCCTCTCTTCTAGGAAACACTTCAGACTCCTAGCCTAGTCCCAAATTTCAGCTACCAATATGCAGAAAGATATTTTACCTGGAATACTACATGGCCACAACTATTAGATAAAGAAATTTTCCTACCAGGCAACACACAGTGATCACACTCTCCAAAGTTCTAAAGTAGGAAGAGAAAGCAAGGAGCAGAATACCCATCCAATAAAGACAAACCCAGAAGCCAGCACCTAGACCTAGGGTCATCCCAATCCCAGATGCTTAGAAGCCAGTGTAAAATCAGTAATAGCCGGGGCAATGTGACTCCACTATGGCCCAGTTATCCTACCACAGAAGACTCTGAATACTCCAACATGACTGAAGCACAAGTAAAAGACCTTGAAACTACCTGTCTGAAGAAAACAGATGTCCTTAAAGACATGAATAAATCCAGGAAAACACAAACACAGTGGAAAGGAATTAAAAAATAATTCAGGACTTAAAAATGGAAATAATATTAATACAGAAAATCCAAACTGAGGAAATTCTGAAAATGAAAATTTTAGGAGTTCAAACAGGAACTACAGAAACAGAAAACAATAGATGGAAGAGAGACTCTCAGGTATTGAAGATATGAGAAAATGGACTCAGTTTTCACCTTCATATGGAAACACAGACACAACAACAAAACAAACAAACAAGTAAATAAAAACATGATACCTGAAATCATCTTGAATAATGAAGTAACTGCTGGCGGTGTCACTATCCCCAATTACAAACTATACTACAGAGCTACAGTAGTAAAAACAGCATGATATTGGCACAAAAGCATATTGTTGATCAAATGGAACTGATTTTAAAACCCATTCATAAATTCATACACCTATCAACACCTGATTTTTTTTAATAAAGAAGCCAGAAATACACACTGGGGGCAGGGGAACATTTTCAACAAATGGTGCTAGTCAAACTGCATGGTAGCATGTAGAAGAATGCAGACAGGTCCATGCTTATTACCTTGCATAGAACTCTTCTCCAATGGACCGAATACCTCAACATCATATCAGATACACTGAAATTGATACAAAAGAAAGTGGGGAAAGTAGCCTTGAACTCAATGGCACAGGAAAGGACTTTATGAGCAGCACACCACTAGCACAGGCAATGAGAGCAACAACTAATAAATGAGATTTCATGAAACTTCTGCATGGTAAATGACACTTTGGTATGGACAGATCTGCAGGCTATAGAATAGGAAAATATCTTTATCAATTACACATCTGATAGAGGACTGATGTATAAACTATATAAATAACGTAAGCTGGACATCCAGGAAACAATTTAATTAAAAATGTGGTACTGGATAAATAGAGAGTTCTCAGAACATGAAACACAAGTGACTGTGAGACATGGACTAAGATCAGCATCCTCAGGCTTCTCACAAATACAAATAAAAAAAAAATCATTCTACACCACTAAGAATGGCCAAGATCATTAAGACAAATGAAAGAAAGTCCTGCTGGCAAGGATGCCTTAAGAGAAACACTCATCTATTGCTAGTGGGATTGCAAACTTGTATAGGAACTGTGGAAAGCAGTGTTGTGGATTCCTCAGGTACCAGGGAATAAATCTACTGCATGACCCAGCTATTCCCAAAAACATAAAAATATTTGGGGAAAATTTTTTTATTTCCTATTGTGTTGCTTGGGATTTTTTTGTTTGTTTTGTTTTTTTACTCACTGGTCTTTTGCTTGTATATTATGGTTTCCTATTTTGTGTTTTTCTGCTCTCTCTCTCTCTCTCTCTCTCTCTCTCTCTCTCTCTCTCTGTGCGTGTGTGTATGTGTTCTTTCTTAGTTTCATTGTTTGTTGTTTTTTTATTTTTGTTCATTTGTTTTTTGATTTGCTTGTTTGTTTTTCTAAAAGCTCAGAGAGAAAGATGCACAAAGTTGAAAGGGCAGAGATGTGGGGAGGATCTGAAGAGAAAAGAGGGAGGGGAAACCATACAGAATGTATTACCAGAAAATAACTATTTTCAATACAAAGATTAATCGTCAAAAAAGAAAAAGAAACAAAAAAAGAAAATTGGGGGTTTAGAATTCAGACATATGAAAGATTTCTGTTTGGTTTCTGGTACTATTGCCAAAAATCCAGTTGGAAACATCATCAACAATGACAAATCACAACTCTGAAAAAAAAAAAAAAAGAATTCCCTGGCATTACTCTAAACAATAACAGAAGGAGTATGTTTGTAATTATAGGAAATACCTTGAGCCCACCCCCCACCCCCAAGCCCTGGAACATAAACTCATTGGAGAAGAGTGGAAAGTCCCAGACTAAATGAGAACCCAGAGCTTCTCCAGGACTGGTGCTCGGGGGGCCATATCCACTGGACTCCCGGAAAGAACAGTTTCCATCAGGCCAAGAAATAAGCATTTTGCAACCTTTTTTATAGGCCAAATCCCCTCTTCTTTTTCCCCTCTGGTTTTGTTTCACTTTTATGGGCTGTTTCCAATGTTCTGGTTTGAAGCAGAAAAAGGGAGAGGGAGAGGACACAGGGCAGAAAGAGGGCCTCCAAGTGCCAAGCTGGGGAGTGCCAGGACAGCTGTGCCTGAAGGCTTGTGCCCAGAGAGGGGTGTGCCTGGGAGCCCGGGAGCTCAACCTCATCTCTCTGGTTTCCTTTAAAGCTCTCAGCAAAGGTCTGAGGTTTGGCATTCTTTCCTGATGTCTTACATAAAATCAGATATTAAGTGCAGAGACAGTCAACTGTTCTCTGTCCTCCTGGATGGTTTTTACCATCACCATAGCAACAGCAATAAACAGAAAAGTAAATTAACCTCTGGACAGCAAGTGTGCTGGCTTTGCCATCCAAGTTCCTCTTCCTTTCTGTGCTTAAACTCATTTCTACATGTATACATACATTTATAGTCAGGCATATGTACATGGACACATGTGCATGTACTCATATATATACACTGCCATAGTTATGGTTGTTTTTAGCTTGTTGTTACATCTATGAAATATTTAACCCTATGGCAATAAGACCTTGGAGCACATAGCTTGATCCTCATCTCTCTCTTTTCTTAAAAAAAAAAAAAAACTTTAAATATTCATTATCACCTACAGAATTCAGTCCAATTATTTGGCTTGGCTCCAAGGTCCTTCAACATCACTTTCAGACTTCATCCTCGTTACTATTTGTAAATATGCCCTTAAGCTTTGTCCAAGAAGAAGTTAAATTACCTTTGAAGATTCACTCCTGTTTGACCTTGGTATCTCGGTCCATGGCCTCAGCTGTCAAATCCATATAACAAACGCCAACTTTAAAGCACCGCCAATGTGGGGTCAATGAAACGCATTTTTACATTAATCAATAAATACATGCACTCTCTTGATTTTGTTCCTGTTGCCCTGGTCGCCCACTATTCTATTGCTGTGAAGCAGCACCATGACCAAGGCAACACTTCCAAAAGGAAGCATCGATTTGTTTACACTTTCAGAGGGTTAGTCCATTATTAGCATGGTGGGAGGATGGCAGTAGGCAGGCAAGGTGCTGAAGAAGTAGCTGAGAGCTACATTCTGAACCACAGGCAGCAGGCAGAAAGAGAGAGAAACAGAGAATCAGAGACAGAGAAAGACTGACCCTGGTGTGAACTTCCAACCTCAAAGTCCACACCCAAGTGACTTACTTCCTCCAACAAGGCCACACCTCCCTGTGCTAATCCTGACAGAGTTCTACACCCTGCTGATTAAGCATTCAAACAAATGAGCCTATGCAGGTCATTCTTATACAAACCACCACATCCCTACTATTCCCACTTCTCTCTCTTTTTTCCATTAATTTATTTATATACTTTAAACCCCAATCACAGCTTCCCTGCCCTCCTGTCCTACCAGTAACTCCCTCTTACCTTCCATCCACTGAATACTCCTCAAATACCCCTCCCTTTCTACTTAGAGAAGGGGAAGCCTCCCATGGATATCAACCTGCCTTGGCATATCAAGTTGACATAGGAGACTATATACATCTTCTTTTATTGGGGCTAGGCAAGGCAGCCCAGTTAGGGGAAAGGAACTCAAAGGCAGGCAATAGATTCAGAGACAGCCCCTACTCCTGTTGTTAGGGGACTCACATGAAGACTAAGCTACACATCTGTTACATATATGTAGGGAGCCTAGGTCCATCCCATGCATGCTCTACAGTTGGTGGTTCAGTCTCAGTGAGTCCCTATGGGCCTAGGTTAGTTGATTCTGTAGGTTTTCATGTGGTGTCCTTGTGGTGTCCTTGACCCCTCTAGTACCATCAATCCTTCCTCCTCATCTTTCACAAAGTCCACCAAGCTCTGCCAAATGTTTATCTGTGGATCTCTGCATCTGTTCCATCAGCTGCTAGGTGAAACCTCTCAGATGACAGTTATGCTAGGCTCCAGTCTTCAAGTATAGCAGAATATTATTAGTAGTGTCAGGGGTGGGCTCTCTCGTCGCATTAGTCTCAAGGTAGGCCAGTCATCTGTTGGCCATTTCCTCAATATGTGTTCCCTCTTTATCCCTGCACACCTTGTAGGCAGAAAAAATCATCGGTTGAAGGCTTTGTGGCTGAGTTTGTGTCCCCATCTCTCCTTTGGAAGTCTTGCCTATTTACAAAAGATGGCTGTTTCAGGTTCCATATTCCCTAATGCCAGGAGGTTTATCTAGAGTCACCCTCATATTCTTGGGAGTTTCCATTATTCTAGGTTTCTAGCTCATTCCAGAAATGCCCCAACCATCCCCAATTCTGGCTGTGTCTCCCAATCACCTCTCACTCTATCTTCCTCACACTAGGTCTTCCTGTTTCCCTCCCTGTCTCCAATCAAGATTCCTCCCTCCATTCACTATCAATGTCTCACTTTATTTTTCTTTCTTAGTGAGATTCAAGCATCTTTCCCCCAGACCTCCTTGTTACTTAACATTGTTGGGTCTGTGGGTTGTAGCATGATTACCCTGTCCTTTATAGCTAATATTTACTTATAAGTGAGTACAATCGGAGTTGTTTTTTTTTTTTTTTTTTGGATCTGGGTTGCATCACTCTGGATGATCTTTTCTAGTTCTATCCATTTGCCTGCAAATTTCATGATGTTATTGTTTTTTTCTTTTGTTTTGTTTTTTGTTTGTTTGTTTGTTTGTTTTTCGAGACAGGGTTTCTCTGTATAGCCCTGGCTGTCCTGGAACTCACTTTGTAGACTAGGCTGGCCTCAAACTCAGAAATCCGCCTGCTTCTGCCTCCGAAGTGCTGGGATTAAAGGCATGTGCCACCACGCCCAACAATGTCATTGTTTTTAACAGCTGAGTAATATTCCATTGTATAAATGTACCACATTTTCTTTACCCAGTCTTCAGCTGGGGAACATCTATGTTGTCTCCAGTTTCTGGATGTTAAAAATAAAACT
Organism: Mus caroli; assembly: GCF_978045245.1. NCBI lineage: Eukaryota > Metazoa > Chordata > Mammalia > Rodentia > Muridae > Mus > Mus caroli. The sequence continues at coordinate 41,453,312 of NW_028227274.1, read as the reverse complement.
GCTATGAACATAGATGAGCAAATGTCCTTATGGTATGGTGGAACATCTTTTGGATATATGCCCATAAGTGGTATAGCTGCCTCTTGATGTAGAATTATTCCCTAGGCTTTCCATTTCTAGGATTCCCTCAGTACAGATTTTCTTTATCACTTCATTTCCATTTTCAGGTCTTGAACAATTTTATTCATTTCCCTCACCTGTTTGATTGTATTCTTCTACTGTATTTTTTTTTGAGGGATTTATTCATTTCCTATTTAAAGGAGGCATGATGGAGGCCTATGATGCCTCCTATGATGGAGGCATCATCTTCATGAAATTTAATTTAAGGTCATTTTCTTGAGCTTCACCTATGGCAGATTATCTAGAGCCTTCTGTAGTATGATAGATGGGCTCTGGTGGTACCATATTGCCCTGGTTCTTGTTGATTGCGTTCTTATACTGGTCTTTAGCCAGCTGGTTGTCCCTGATGCCAGCAGGCCTTTGGGGAATGCTGGAAGAGTTGTGGGCTGAAAAATGAAGTAGGGAAGAACAGGTACAGTTTACTGCAGTTGGGTGTGCTTTAGGGGGGTTGGAGGAGGAGGGTTCTCACCTGGTGGATTCTTGTGCTAGCAGGCCTCAGGAATGCAAGAAGAGCTCTGGGCCTGAAACTGGGGACTCAGGGAGCAGGGCACAGGTAACTGATGCTGGGCTTGCCCCAGAGGGACCCAGCAAATAGGTGATTGGGGGAAGAATCTCCCCTGGTTGTCCCTGGTGCCAGCAAGCCCCTCCTGGAACATTAGTAGAACTGTGGGCCAGAAAATGGGGTGCACAGAGAACAAAACATAGCTCACAGAGGCTGGCTTGCCCCTAAGGGAACCAGCTGGCAGGGCCACTTCTCTTTTGTTTAAGAGAAACTTTTGCTATTTTATTTTCTGTGAAATTATAGCTCATTACAGAATGCCTAATTTATTTTTATAGTACCTGCCCAATACACTCACACTTATGTCACAAGGGCTCAATAAAAAATATAACATGATATTTTGTTCCTTATCCCTATGCTCATGGACATAGGCTTGGTCCTATAACTAGCTCTGTGTAAAATATTTATGAAGCTGCTGTTTCTCTCTTGGCTGGAGTGTTGGTTGAGTTTTGTCAACTTGACATACATCTAAACATATCTAGGAAGAGAAAATCTTAATTTAGAAAATGCTGTGGTCAGGTTGCCTGTGGACAAGTCTGTGGGAGTAATTTTGTGGTTGTTGTTGTTAATGATTGACATGGGAAGGCACAGCTCACTATGAATGGTGCAACTTCTGTGAAATAATCTAGGATGGTATACAAAAGCAAGATAAGTAATCCACAGAGAATAATCCAGTAAGCAACATTCCTCCATGAGCTCTGCTTCAGTTCCTGCCTTGAGTCACTATGCTGACATAGTTTGGTGATCAAGTGTGACCTGGGAGTTGTAAGCTGAAATAATAAGGTCTTTCCTCCCCAAGTTGCTTTATCACATCGATATAATACAGCTACTTAGTATAGCAGATACTTTGGGGGACAATTTCTACATGACTTTCTACAGTTTATATTATGTATGCGGATTGCTGAGGACAACTCTTGTCACCTGTGCCATCTCTGCAAGGGTTTCAAGATGAAGATTGCTCAGTAGCTTTAGCCATTTACCCATGAACCCTCTTGAGGTGCCAGAACACTAACATGGAACAATGGTAACTTTCAACCAGTGGGAACATGAACAGGGACACATTGTTCATCCTCTGTTGTCCAGCTGGCCATCTGGGAGACCTTCTAGACAATTCTTAGATGTGTGGACAGAACCTGATCTCTTCTAACAGCACCTTCCCCATGACCTGTATAATCTATTCTTATCTTTTCCAGTTTCTTCTTTGATCTTGCCTCCTCAGATCACATCCAAATAAAAATATATAAACAGGTTCTTGTCATACAGTCTACTTCAAAAGAACTCAAAGTAAGATACTATTTTATCCTTTAAGAAATTCAGTTATTTCCAGCTAATGATATTATTAAAGCAGGATATCTGTATGCAAATGAATGAAATTGAACTTTATCTCACACCATATAAAATCATCAAGATGAAACAAAAATTTAAATATAAGATCACAAACTATAAAACTTTTGGAAGAAAATACAGCGTGAAAACTTCTGAACACTGTGTTTGTCCAGGATTTCCTGAAAATGACATCAAAGACACATAAAGTAATAGAAGAAAACACAGATAAGTGGGATCATGAGAACATTTAGACAGTGAAATGATTGCATCATAAGAGGAAAGAGGTAAAGCAGAAAATGGGAAAGAATATCTGCCAGTTACATAGAAGATATGGAACTAATAGTATTAATAGTTCCCATATCTGGAGAATTCTATAACTCAACTACAAAATAATAACTTAGAAACTAACAAAACATTTTGCTTGACAATTTCCTAAATCAATAAACAAATGACCAGAGTTCACATGAAAACCAAGTTTTGGACTCTGTGCCTGCTTGTCTCTCCTTTCCAGTTTGGAGTCCAGACCCATGTTTTCAGAACTACCCACACCAGCACTCTACATAAAGACTCATGGATCATACATGCTCACACACCTTTCCTCTACAAATAAAACCACAGAATCCCACTAACAACGTCACTAACCACTGCTTCCTGCATGAGGACCATACATTCTGTACCTGCCTGCCCCTCTACTACAGTATGGACATACCACTAACTTTAACTAAGCTGAGTCCACATCCAATACCCCATTTGCATATTAATACTGCACTTCTCCAAGTCTAAACCCATCTATCTGGTCTCAGCCTGAGAAATTGAGTGATAGTGAACAGAGATCCAAACACACATTTGACAAAGGGAAGTCCAAGTACCCATACCAAGCAACATCACCAATGACTTAATGCTAGATGTCTAGATCCCATCAAAAAACCCACAAAGAATAAGAATAACCAATACAAAATATCTTCTTCAAAAATTACTATGTGTATAGAAATAGTACCCCGGAAATCAACTTAAATGACACATAAAACAAGGATTTCAAAATAACAATAATAAATATGTTCAAGGAACCCAAAGAGGATGTGAATGAATGCCAGATAGCAGACCACAAAAATATAAGCAGTTGAGTGGAATAATAAAAACAATTCAGGAAAATAGAATTCAATAATAATAATAAAGATACCCAAAGAAAAGTGGAATTGAAATAAAACTCAAAATAAAAACTTCAAAAAATCAAATAAAAAGCTCCAGGGCAAACCTCACCTATAGACTAGATCATGCAAAAGAGAGAATGTCAGGTCTTGAAGGACTTGTGAAGGAACTGAATCAATCAACCAAAGCAAATATTAATAAAATAAACCCATGGCCAGAACATCCAAAATTCTGGGACAGAATAAAAGAATTAGTCTATGAATCATAGCAGGAGAAGAAGGAGAAGAGACTCAGGTCAGAGGCACAGAGGGCATTTTCAATAAAATAGTCGAAGAGAATAACCATAAGCTAAGTAAAGAGATTCCCTATCAAGGTATGAACTGCATAGAGAACACCAAATATACAAAAATGGGTTCTAAACTCCCTACAGCATATAACAGTGAAAACATTTAATGGCAAAAGTCATTAAAACAGCCAATAACAAATGTTGGAGAGGATGCAGGGAAAGGGGAATCCTCATTTACTATTGGTGGAATTGCAAACTTATCCCACCACTCTGGAAATCAGTATGTTCAACCCTCAAAAATCTAAAAATAAATCTACCATAAGACTCAGCTAAACCACTCCTCAAAATATGCCCAAAGGACTTGACATCCTATGCCACAGGTACCCTGGTCAGCCATGTTCATTGCTGCTCTATTCACTGTAGCCAGAAATGAAAACAACCTAAGTATCCCTCAACCAAAGAATAGATAGAGGAAAGATGGTACCTATGCACTGTGGAATATTATTCAGCTACAAAGAAAATGAAGTAATAAAATTCGCAGGTAAGTGGGTGGAACTAGAGGAGATTAAACTGAGCGAGGTTTCTTCTCATCTTCAGGTTCTAGCTTCAAGTCTTCAAATGTGAGTAACTGTAGAAACAAGGAAAGAAAAAGTGAAATATAGAAGAAAGAGGAACAATAAAGAGGGGAATAACCATACACAAGTAATTTGAAAAGACAGTTTTTTGTTTTGTTTTGTTTTGTTTTGTTTTGTTTTGTTTTGTCTTGTCTTGTCTTGTCTTGTCTTGTCTTGTCTTGTCTTGTCTTGTCTTGTCTTGTCTTGCTTTGCTTTGCTTTGCTTTGCTTTGCTTTGCTTTGCTTTGCTTTGCTTTGCTTTGCTTTGCTTTGCTTTGCTTTGCTTTGCTTTGCTTTGTTTTGTTTTTGTTGCCAAAAAGGTAAGCTTGGGCTAAATCTTAATTTCCACAAGGGAAAATGAGGGCAGAATAAAGTGAGGTTTCCCACTCGGATTGACTTTAGACTCCCGGAGGAAAAAAAAATCCCTTGGATTTACTGAGGAACTCCGAGTTTGAGAGAGCAGGCAGAGCAGTCTAACAGAAGTCCTGGCTGAGTTGCACATACGAGCCACTTTTCTCTGTGTCTGAGAACAGATATAATTCTTCCAGGCCCAGTGCCTTCTCCAGCACCCAGCTCCCACCATGGATACTTCTAAGGACAAGCAAGCCTCTAATCTTGGGTTCCACATCCTGAAAATGACAACGTATGACCTTTGTACAAAGATTGTATCTGTGGCCTTTGCCTCACCACACTTTCTGGAATACTCCAATGGTCTATAAAATCTTAACTGGGACATTTGACATTTCGCATGACAGAGTGAAAGGTTTAAGAGACTCCACTTACCCTGGAGCAAAGCATTGGTTAAGTTAATGACAGTCACATAATGATAGAATAAAAGCTTAAAATAGATCTTTGTAACAAATATACAATAAATGCCAAGAAACAAATGGTGGGAAAATCAAGCTAAAGGGAAGATTCGTTAGTTAGAGATCAATTGAATCCTTACTGAATAAAAGGATTTATATGGTGAACACTTGAATATGCAATATAATTTTTGTGTATCCAAAAATAAAGGTTTTGATGTGTCTGAATTTTATTCTATATGAGTAGTTAGTTAGTTAGTTGGGTTTTTCTCAAGACAGGCTTACTTGGTGTAGTCCTCACTGTCCTGGAACTTGCTCTGCAGAACAGGCCATGGAGAGCAAACCAGTAAGCAGCATTCCTCCATGCCTTCTGCTTCAGTGCTGTTGTCAGGTGTTGTCTTAGTTAGGGTTTCCATTGCTGTGAAGAGATACCATGACCAAAGCAACTCTTATAAAGGACAATATTTCATTGGGGCTGGCTTAGAGCCTTTGAGTTCAGTCCATTAATAAACATCATGGCAGGAAGTACAGCAGTGTCTCGGCAGGTGTGACATGAGAGGAGCTGAGAGTTCTATATTTTCATCTGAGGGCCACTAAGAGAAGATGGTCTCCAAGGCAACCAGGAGGAGAGTCTCATTTCCTACCCCTACAGAGACACATGTCCTCTAACAAGGCCACATCTATTCCAACAAGGACACACCTCCTAATACTATCACTTGCTGAAGGCCAAGCATTCAAACATCTGAGTCCATGGGGCCCAAACCCATTCAAACTACTACAGGTGTCCACCAGAGAAAACCACTTGAACACTAGTTTAAGTCAAAAGCATCTACCGGTGTAGTTGTTTAAGCCAACAAAATGTTGTTATTAGCTGGCCAGCAATTATGCTGGGTATTAGGACACAAGTGCAGTCCTGAGCCTTTCTCAGCTTTATCTTTCAAGCCCAAAACCACATCCTGGGTTGACACACCAACCACAGAAGCTAAAAAGCATGATTAGTTCCTTTAGGGACTTTGCCAAAAACATGGAGTTTGAGTTAGATCTTTGTTCTCATTTGGCATGCTTCCTTCATATATGCTGGGTTCCAAGGCCTGAGTGGTACCTTCCATCATGGTGCCAGTTGTTCTAAAATCTGGGAGCATATAAGGTCTGGGGGCCTGTTTCAGTGCCTCCCTCTAGGTTTCCACCCTGAACTCTTACCCTGACTTCTCTCAGTGATAGAATGTGACCTGAAAGTGTAAAATGAAATAGACCACTTCTGCCCAAGATGCTCTTGTGCTCTTGGTAATATATATATATATAAAACAGCAAGAAAAGCTATGAGACAGATACTACTGAAAGACTCTCCATGTCTCCTGTAATGAGGAACTTTTCTCAGTAAGGAGTCTGAGTAGTGATGGAACACTCACATACATTATGTTAATTTCCATTTGCACACTTGTTCTCACCAACACATCCTTAAAATCCTCAAATTGAGGCCCAGAAGACAGGCCTACTATCCGAACCCAGATTCAGTGCATTGAATCAGTTCACCATATGTACCAGCTGCAAGAGTGTGTAAAGGAGCTGCTCCTTCAGAAATAGACTTCAGAAATAGACTACTGTGTAGGGCTAATAGTAAACCCACCCACAGGCTCCCAGCAGAGAATCAATGTGGTTGCAGTCCAAGCTGCTTGCCCTGCTGGGTGACAGAGAGGATAGGGCAGTTGTACTGCCTGGAGCCTACAAGCACAAAGGTTGAGCCTGGTGAGTCTCAGTGTGGTGGACAACAGGGAGGTGTGTGGCAGCTTGGAACCCACACAGAACCTGCCCCATAGGTGCCCTTTCTAGCCACAAGGTCACGCTGATTCTAGGCAACAGCAGAATATCTGAGATGAGTCTCAGCAGTGGTCCAGCATGTGTCAGAAACCAAAACGCATGAACCAGACCAACGACTTTTTGTAATGAATATATTTGCATGTAACGTTGGTTAGACAAAAGAAAAATAAACTGTGTGACACACTGCAGTTTCCCATGCAACTCTGATGAATGAATATGAGATGGAGAGGTGGGAAAGATGGGGGAACTAAGTGAGGGTGGAGAGAAGTAGTGATAGGTATGAGAAAAGGCTTTGATGTCCATGCTGAGTAGGGTGACAGGGTTGTGTGCAGCACCCTGGAGCTTGCACACAACTCCGTCCCTGAACATGCTGCACAACTGCACGATTGTCCTGGTTCTGTGCAACAACAGGATGTCCAGGATGAAGAGTGGTTTATTTTCTGAATTGAACCTAGTTGAAAGACCTATATTGGTCCATGCTGCCTCTAGAACCCACTTTGATAACTTTAGTCTATTGTGCAAAGTCATGTTGAAGCTGTAGGTTCATGTGGATGTTCATGGTCCTACAGTAGCCAGGAGCTATGTTGATGTTCCTGGCCAGACAAATGTCTGTGGTCTATGCTGCAGCCTGAAGCCACGTTGATATCTGTGAGCTATGCTGTTACCAGGGCCTGTATTGATGTGAGTGGCCTGTGCTGCCACCTGAGGCTATGGTAATATCCAGGTTCATGTTGCTGCCAAGGGCGATGTCTGGGTCTGTGGTTCTACTGCCTATATTACCATCGAATGCTATGCAGATGTCCACGATCCATGCTACAGCCTGAATCCATGTTGATGTCTATGGGCTGTGCTGCCACTGAAGGCCATGTCAATGCCAGTGGCCAAGACTGCCACCCGGAGGCCACGTTGATGACCTTGGCTTATGCTGCATCTGAGAACTGTGATGGTGTCTGTGGCCCATGTGGCGGCAGAGGGCCAGGTTTATGGCTGTCTTCTGTACTGCCACCATAGACCATGCTGAAGTTTGTGACATGTGTTTCAGCCAGAGACCATGTGGGTGTCCGTGATTCCTACTCCTGCTGACTGTGAATGGCAATGAGGCAGCTTTTGCCATGGTATTGATGACTGCAGACTCAGTGCAAAAAGGGAGACATAGAAGTCTTCTGGGACAAGCCTTAGCCCCACCTCTGCTCCACCCCCCAAAGCAACAGCCTAGATAAGGATATTGAAGTGTAGCAGTCATGGCAGGGTACAAGTTGAGAAGGACTTAATTTCTTTAAGAGACTGGCCACCAGGGAGTTTATAAGAAACATAAATTGGACTCCTTTTTTATTTTCTTCTTTTTTGGGGGGGGATCATAAGAGTGGGGGTATACCCCTGGGAGAGCTGGAAAGTGGGGGCACTCAGGATTCATCATGTGAAATTCCCATATAGTTCCTAAAATACTATAAAAAACTAAAATGTTCAAATTATCAGTGTTAGACACTATCATTGAGAGAGAGAGAGAGAGAGAGAGAGAGAGAGAGAGAGAGAGAGAGATTGAGAACACCCAAATGGGACAATTTAAATAAGCAGAGGGTTATTTGGCCCATTGATCAGTCCTGGCTTCAGTCCCTGGGCTGCTAGCCTGAGGAGACACAATATTATAATGGTGAAGGGTGTGGTAGAGGAGGTTGCTGTCCGCATGGGACAGGATGGAAACAGAGGGAGGAAGCAACCTAAGATAAGCTATGCATACCAAAATCATAACCATGCCCCTGATGACTTACCTCCTCCAGGGAGGCTTCAGTAAATAGTCAGTCCTCCTCTGCATCCATCTTGAGATTAATCCACTGAATCAATTAGCACCTCATGCTCCAAACACCTTTCAATACTGGCAACACTTACAGGGAATCATTGTACTTGGTTCCCTACCCTTATAACAGGTCAATACCATTATCTCAAAGTTGAGAATCCTGTACTCTGTACTTGTTTGTACTTCATTACTGTGCATTTAATAATCTAAGAAAGAGTAAATGTAAAGAAGTCACAGCAAATCTGTAATACAGAACACTTGAGAGTTTTTATCAGCCACCACCTGGCAGTTAAGATAGGTATGAGATTAACTCCATGAAAATTTAACTGAAACACAGTTTGCTGGTTACCAAAGATGTTCCAAACAGAAACAGTGCTGTATGGAAAAATATCAGTTTTATCTCATAATCTTCCTCATTAGTTCAGCCAGGCTTCTGAAAAGAAAAGAAAAGTGGACTGAGTAACAACCACTAAAGAGGGTTGTGGGATGTCATATTTAGCAACCCCCCAAAAAATACATGCATGCACATGCACATGTACACACACACACACACACACACACACACACACACACACCAAACAGGGTCACACACAGAGAGACACAGCCACACACGTATACACATACATACACACACACCAAACAGGGGCACACAGACAGACACACAAACAGACACACACAGACACACCAAACAGAGAAACACACAAACACACACACAAGAAACACAGAGACACACAGACAAACACACACACACACAAGAAACACAGAGACACACAGACAAACACATACACAAGAAACACAGAGACACACAGAAAAACACACACACACAAACAGACATATACAAAAAAGCAGACACAAACACAGACACACACAGAGAGAAGCATGATAATCACTATAGTGATTCCAGACCTTGAACAAAATTCAAGTTCTTGTTCAGAATCTTTTTACACCCTTTTGAAATCTCATTTCCCCCATCTGTGAAATCACATCCTCCTGATTTGATTTCTCACAGGAAACAGCTGCAAACTATCAATTTTTTTATTGAGCACTGTGAACATGACAGCATTATACATAGAAAGAAATATTAATACAAACTAATACAAGCTGATACTTTTGATTCAGGTAGTGGGCTTGCCTTCCCAGTATTTACTCTTTTGATCAGAAGGACCACAGCCTCCTCCTTTTCCTCCCATCCTGGTCCAATTGCAATGTAAGCCATGAGTTACCTACTTCACATGAACATTCTTTGTCCTGTGAATAAACCAAAAACGTTGATCAAATATGAGAATGAAGGAAATTGTTTCTACTTCAGTTATTTGCTCATAAGTGGCTAAGCCCATTGAAGAAGGAGCTGTATGCTGCCTGGGGACTGCCAGCCACTTACCAGACCCATGTCTTCTTCTTCCAGGGTCCACAGACAGAACACATTTCCATCCAGACCCTCCAGCTGCCAGGTGCTATGTTCTTACTCTTGTCCTTGACTTGATGATAGTGCAGAACATGCATGAAGAAGCCAGAAGAGCTGCAGAATGAAAGGAGACTCCTCTCCACACCACCCCGAAGGAGAATGGCTGCCAGTCACACCAATTAGGAATTCCTAGTGTGGGTTGGATGTGAGCAGCAAAGGCAGTCCTTTGTGTTTGAGCAACTATGTATTCTGTGGTTTCTTTGTTACAAAAATTATTTTTGTTTGATTTATGCAGGTTTTCTTCCACCTAGAAGGCAAAAAAAAATGATTAGGTCAGCTAAATGTCATGATGATTTATTTTAGTTGAGAATTCAGAGGCTCCACAATCATAACAAAACACAAAATTGTTTTGTATATTAAAATCCAAAGACTGGAATCATCTAAAGTCTGGAAGAAGCTCTTAAATGTAAAAACTTTGATATCTGTCTATCCTACTATCTATTTTCATGCATGTACAAATGCATGCACACACATATTTATGTTTGTAAAAGTAACTTTGGTTCACCTGATTGTCATCTGTCAGATCTTTCTCTGAATCATCACTTTGTCTGCCACTCAATTAATCATCACTTTTAAACATGGCGGCTTCCTTCTACAAACTAACTTTACCTACATTGTTTGGGATTAAGGTGTGTACTAAGAGTTTGTCTTTGTTCAAGCCAGAGGGATTAAAGGTGTATATTCCAACCTGATCACACAGACTTGGTGTGGATCAAAATTCCTCTGTATATGTATGTGTGTGTGTGTGTGTGTGTGTGTGTGTGCATGTGTGTGTTGGAGGTATTAACTAAGGACACAAAAGAGAAAACAAAATGGAAAAGACCACATGAAAGAATGTACAGAGAAATCAGCACTGGCAATGGCACCGTGACAGCCTGGCAGTAGGATTCTAGGTATCTGAATGTCTCATATTGATTTCAATGTCACTCACTTTCTCAGTGTGAGAAATACTTATGTTAGCCTATATACAAATCATTGGCACTGACAGGAGGGGAAATTGTATACTATATGCTGACATGCAGCAATACAGACTTCTTTAACACTGACTCTGATAAAACTGTCTCCTACTTAAATAATATTAACCAGCTAATGAGTGACTTTGGTCGTTAAGATATTTCTCTGGCTACCTCTGTAAAAAGAGAATGTCTTTGTTAGTTTCTGTCAACCTGACAATGGCTGTCTCATGATGGAAAGGCCAGGAAGCCAATAAATTCATTCCATGAGACTTATTGTCTCTTAGTCCTAATCTAGTACCCGAGCCCAGAGGGATTCCTGGAGAGCTACTAGTTTCAGCCTATATTGGAATCCCAAAGAAGTTTCATTTAATACTAGCTATGATAATAGAATAGATGAGCTGGGCAGTGGTGGCACATGCCTTTAATCCCAACACTTGGGAGGCAGAGGCAGGTAGATTTCTGAGTTCAAGGCCAGCCTGGTCTACAGAGTGAGTTCCAGGACAGCAAGGGCTATACAGAGAAAACTTGTCTCAAAAAAAAAAAAAAAACCCAAACAACAATGACAATAGAATAGGTGAACTTGCTAGCTAGAGTGAAGGGAAGCAAGCCAAGAGCAAAAATTTCTTTCTTTTTTCGTTGGCTACCACCAGCAAGTGGGGCCCAGATTTAGGATACTTGCTCCTTCTTCAAGTAATCTGATTAAGAAAATTCCTCAGGGGCTGGGTGTTCATGCCTTTAATTCTAGCACTTGAGAGACAAAAGGGGCAGGTGCAACTCTATGAGTTCAAGGCCAGACTGGTTCTCATAGCAGTTCTAGGATAGCTAGAGCTACCTGGAGGGATCATGAGAGAGAAAAAAATGGAGAAAGATAATCTTTCTTTCACAAATACTCCCTGTTGCTTAGGCTGTAGTTGATTCCAGTTGTAATCAGGTTGACAACTAGGACTAGTCATCATACCAACCACTTGAAAACTGCTTAGATTTTGCATGTTAGTATAGTATTGAAGCTATAGAAATCTGTAGCTGAGATATTTCTAGGCATATGCATGTATACAGAACAGGAATGTATGTATTTGACTACTAAAACTCCTTACAAGTAAGTTTATAATAACATTTTCTTTAATACTCCCAATTGAAAACAACTAGAATTAATAAGTAAATAAATGAAAAAAAAAGTAAATGGATAAACCAATTCTATTACATGGCTAAATCTGTGCAATAAAATAACATACAGGTGTGGTAGCTCATGTCTTTAATCCCAGCACTTGGGAGGCAGAGGCAGGTAGATCTCTGTGTGTTTGAGAACAGCCTGATCTGCAAGGTGAGTCAGGTTAGATAGGGCTCTGTTACACAGAGAAACCCTGTCATGAATAACCAGACCAAACTGAAAAAATAAAGTCCTTGAACAAAACCATATAGTAATAAAAATGAATAATGCAGTACTGCTATCTACAAAATGAATAAATTTCACAACAGTAATATTGGGAGAAAAAAAAACGGTGTGAAATATTAGATACTATAGGTCTCAATGTGTACAATGAGCATATTCCAGAAAGTGAGATGTACATATTGTTTTACTTCAAGGTTGTAAGAACCCTGTAATGACAGGGATAATAATTGTGAGGAGACAGGACTAAGAATTTTAGTAACATTTCATTTTGCCTCAGGGCAGTGTTTATACCTATATAGTTTTAATTTCTATCCTTTAATGCATCAATATAAAGTCATTGTTTTAATAAAGAAAACTCTTGATAAATCTAGATTCAGTGTTAGCCTTTGCTAGACCCAATATGGTGTTTGCTTTCTGCTCTCAAGATTACAAGTGTTTGTCTTCATAATTATTCAGTTATGAATATATAGAAATATTCTGGTCAGACCACTAAATGACTTGAAACAATGACTTTTTTTTCAAAGCAGTCACACAACTAAACCACATACCATTGCTGTCTTTCCACAACCCAATAATTCCACTCATCTTTTCTTCCAGTTTAAAACTAAAAAGAATGTCTATTTCCAGTGCTCTTCCCCATCACATTTGCATTGCCCCAAAAGTAGGAATTTTCCATTCCTTAAAAGGTGAGAATTTCATTTCATTTCCTTTTTAATGATCTCTTTCATATTAATAGTTCAATACATTTTTTAGATAAGTTTGTTATCACTGTGACTGAATATCTCACACAAACAACTAACTGGAGTAAAGATTATTTTAAAATCATAGTTTGGGAGAATTTCAGCCCATCACAAAATCTGTGACTTCTTCATGGAGTGGTAGGAGGCGAGCAAAGAGGTTTGCTGGACCATAACCAAAGACAGGCATATGCTTCAAAGTCCCGTACTGCCCTATACCTTCTATCTAGGATTCATGTCCCAGAAGATCAATCACTTCCCAAAACAGTGACATAGCTGGTGAGCAGATGTATAAAACATGGGTCTATGGGGGCCATTCAACCTATGACACGTGTAGGTAACTAGATGTTTGCAAAGATGATAAAATTTAGGAGTAATAATGTAGGAAAGATTTAAGACGGTCTCCCTGTCATCTCTGTGCTTAGTTATGACATTTGTCTCCCCCCAAAGTATTTAATTATTAATTTAGTAACCAGAACATTCATCACAAATGAATTGCTGCTTGTAAGTCACTCTCCTTGGTTTTGCATGTATTTCTTTTTTTTTTTTTTAACTTCTATCCCACACATCAGGTGAAATTTCATTAGGCTGGAAATTAAATATTTATTGTGTACCTTTCTCCCCAGACCCTACAAATTATATGAGTAAGTGAGTAGATATTGTCAGGATGTACCAATTCCAATATTTCCAAATGTTTGAGGAAGGGACAAGAAGAAATAGATAGATAGATAGATAGATAGATAGATAGATAGATAGATAGATAGATAGATCAATCTAACAAGTAGGCAACAGCAGATCCTGTCCATTGTGAGGTTTCTCTGAGCTTGTCGTCCTCTAAGAATTTCACACACAAGATTTTCATGTAAGCTGTCTTATCTCCATTTTGCAGCTAAAATTAAAGGCTCAAAGATGTTTTAAAAACTAGAAGTTTAAAATCTAAATTCAGATTTGTGTCAAAGTCATTGACTCATTCAGTGACCCAATAAGCATTTTGGGAGCACTTGTTCTGTTGGGTCTAACTTCTAGACCTAAGCCCACCCCCAACCCCCTGTGACAAGCCACCTCTGCTGGCAAAAATCACTCTCTCCTCCTTCTCCATTTTTTTCCATTCTTACCACTGGTCAGCAGGAAATCTTCCAGCTTATTATTTATTTATTTTATTTTATTTTATTTTTTTAATTTTTAATATTTTTTTATTATGTACTTTCCTCAATTACATTTCCAATGCTATCTCAAAAGTCCCCCATACCCCCCACTTCCCTACCCACCCATTCCCATTCTTTTGGCCCTGGCATTCCCCTGTATTGGGGCATATAAAGTTTGCAAGTCCAATGGGCCTCTCTTTCCACTGATGGCCGACTAGGCCATCTTTCGATACATATGCAGCTAGAGACAAGAGCTCCAGGGTACTGGTTAGTTCATCATATTGTTTCCCCTATAGGGTTGCAGATCCCTTTAACTCCTTGGGTACTTTTTCTAGCTTCTCCATTTGGGAGCCCTGTGATCCATCCAATAGCTGACTGTGAGCATCCACTTCTGTGTTTGCTAGGCCCCGGCATAGTCTCACAAGAGACAACTATATCTGGGTCCTTTCAGCAAAATCTTGCTAGTGTATGCAATGGTGTCAGCGTTTGGAAGCTGATTATGGGATGGATCCCTGGATATGGCAGTCTCTAGATGGTCCATCCTTTCATCACAGCTCCAAACTTTGTCTCTGTAACTCCTTCCATGGGTGTTTTGTTCCCAATTCTAAGAAGGGGCATAGTGTCCACACTTTGGTCTTCATTCTTCTTGAGTTTCATGCGTTTAGAAAATTGTATCTTATATCTTGGGTATCCAAAGTTTTGAGCTAATATCCACTTATCAGTGAATACATATTGTGTGAGTTCCTTTGTGATTGTGTAAACTCACTCAAGATGATGCCCTCGAGGTCCATCCATTTGGCTAGAAATTTCATAAATTCATTCTTTTTAATAGCTGAGTAGTAATCCATGTGTAAATGTACCATATTTTCTGTATCCATTCCTCTGTTGAGGGGCATCTGGGTTCTGTCCAGCTTCTGGCTATTATAAATAAGGCTGCTATGAACATAGTGGAGCATGTGTCCTTTTTACCGGTTGGGACATCTTCTGGATATATGCCCAGGAGAGGTATTGCTGGATCCTCCGGTAGTACTATGTCCAATTTTCTGAGGAACCGCCAGACTGATTTCCAGAGTGGTTGTACAAGCTTGCAATCCCACCAACAATGGAGGAGTGTTACTCTTTCTCCACATCCTCGCCAGCATCTGCTGTCACCTGAATTTTTGATCTTAGCCATTCTGACTGGTGTGAGGTGGAATCTCAGGGTTGTTTTGATTTGCATTTCCCTGATGATTAAGGATGTTGAACATTTTTGAGGTGCTTCTCTGCCATTCGGTATTCCTCAGGTGAGAATTCTTTGTTCAGTTCTGAGCCCCATTTTTTAATGGGGTTATTTGATTTTCTCAAGTCCACCTTCTTGAGTTCTTTATATATATTGGATATTAGTCCCTTATCTGATTTAGGATAGGTAAAGATCCTTTCCCAATCTGTTGGTAGTTTTTTTTTTGTCTTATTGATGGTGTCTTTTGCCTTGCAGAAGCTTTGCAGTTTCATGAGGTCCCACTTGTCAATTCTCGATCTTACAGCACAAGCCATTGCTGTTCTATTCAAGAATTTTTCCCCTATGCCCATATCTTCAAGGCTTTTCCCCACTTTTCCCTCTATAAATTTCAGTGTATCTGGTTTTATGTGAAGTTCCTTGATCCACTTAGACTTGACCTTAGTACATGGAGATAGGAATGGATCGATTCACATTCTTCTACATGATAACAACCAGTTGTGCCAGCACCATTTGTTGAAAATGCTGTTTTTCTTACACTGGATGTTTTTAGCTCCCTTGTCGAAGATCAAGTGACTATAAATGTGTGGGTTCATTTCTGGGTCTTCAATTCTATTCCATTGGTTTACTTGTCTGTCACTATACCAGTACATCAGAGTTTTTATCACAATTGCTCTGTAGTAAAGCTTTAGGTCCGGCATGGTGATTCCACCAGAGGTTCTTTTATCCTTGAGAAGAGTTTTTGCTATCCTAGGTTTTCTGTTATTCCAGATGAATTTGCAGATTGCACTTTCTAATTCGTTGAAGAATTGAGTTAGAATTTTGATGGGGATTGCATTGAATCTGTAGATTGCTTTTGGCAAGATAGCCATTTTTACAATGTTGATCCTGCCAATCCATGAGCACGGGAGATCTTTCCATCTTCTGAGATCTTCTATAATATCTTTCTTCAGAGACTTGAAGTTTTTATTATACAGATGTTTCACTTCCTTAGTTAGAGTCACGCCAAGATATTTTATATTATTTGTGACTATTGAGAAGGGTGTTGTTTCCCTAATTTCTTTCTCAGCCTGTTTATTCTTTGTGTAGAGAAAGGCCATTGATTTGTTTGAGTTAATTTTATATCCAGCTACTTCACCGAAGCTGTTTATCAGGTTTAAGAGTTCTCTGGTGGAATTTTTAGGGTCACTTATATATACTATCATATCATCTGCAAAAAGTGATGTTTTGACTTCATCTTTTCCAATTTATATCCCTTTGATCTCCTTTTGTTGTCGAATTGCTCTGGCTAGGACTTCAAGTACATTGTTGAATAGGTATGCAGAAAGTGGACAGCCTTGTCTAGTCCCTGATTTTAGAGGGATTGCTTCAAGCTTCTCACCATTTACTTTGATGTTGGCTACTGGTTTGCTGTAGATTGCTTTTATCATGTTTAGGTATGGGCCTTGAATTCCTGATCTTTCCAAGACTTTTATCATGAATGGGTGTTGGATCTTGTCAAATGCTTTTTCCGCATCTAAGGAGATGACCATGTGGTTTTTGTCTTTGAGTTTGTTTATATACTGGATTACATTGATGGATTTCCGTATATTGAACCATCCCTGCATCCCTGGGATGAAACCTACTTGGTCAGGATGGATGATTGTTTTGATGTTTTCTTGGATTCAGTTAGCAAGAACTTTATTGAGGATTTTTGCTTCAATATTCATAAGGGATATTGGTCTGTAGTTTTCTATCTTTGTTGGGTCTTTTTGTGGTTTAGGTATCAGAGTAATTGTGGCTTCATAGAATGAGTTGGGTAGAGTACCTTCTGTTTCTATTTTGTGGAATAGTTTGTGAAGAACTGGGATAAGATCTTCTTTGAAGGTCTGATAGAACTCTGAACTAAACCCATCTGTTCCTGGGCTTTTTTTGGTTGGGAAACTATTAATGACTGCTTCTATTTCTTTGGGGGATATAGGGCTGTTTAGATCATTAACCTGATCTTGATTCAACTTTGGTACCTGGTATCTGTCTAGAAACTTCTCCATTTCATTCAGGTTCTCCAGTTTTGTTGAGTATAGCCTTTTGTAGAAGGATCTGATGGTGTTTTTGGATGTCTTCAGGATCTGTTGTTATGTCTCCTTTTTCATTTCTGATTTTGTTAATTAGAATGCTTTCCCTGTGCCCTCTAGTGAGTCTGGCTAAGGGTTTATCTATCTTGTTGATTTTCTCAAAGAACCAGCTCCTTGATTGGTTGATTCTTTGAATAGTTCTTCTTGTTTCCACTTGGATGATTTCGCCCCTGAGTTTGATTATTTCCTGCTGTCTACTCCTCTTGGGTGAATTTGCTTCCTTTTGTTCTAGCGCTTTTAAGTGTGTTGTCAAGCTGCTAATGTGTGCTCTCTCTAATTTCTTTTTGGAGACACTTAGAGCTATGAGTTTTCCTCTTAGAAATGCTTTCATTGTGTCCCATAAGTTTGGGTATGTTGTGGCTTCATTTTCATTGAACTCTAAAAAGTCCTTAATTTCTTTCTTTATTCCTTCCTTGACCAAGGTATCATTGAGAAGAGTGTTGTTCAGTTTCCACGTGAATGTTGGCTTTCTATTATTTATTTTGTTATTGAAGATCAGCCTTAGTCCATGGTGATCTGATAGGATGCATGGGACAATTTCAATATTTTTGTATCTGTTGAGGCCTGTTTTGTGACCAATTATGTGGTCAATTTTGGAGAAGGTACCATGAGGTGCTGAGAGAAGGTATATCCTTTTGTTTTAGGATAAAATGTCCTGTAGATATCTGCCAGAACCATTTGATTCATAACTTCTGTTAGTTAGTTTCACTGTGTCCCTGTTTAGTTTCTGTTTCCATGATCTGTCCATTGGTGAAAGTGGTGTGTTGAAGTCTCCCACTATTATTGTATGAGGTGCAATGTGTGCTTTGAGCTTTACTAAAGTTTCTTTAATGAATGTGGCTGCCTTTGTATTTGGAGCATAGACATTCAGAATTGATAGTTCCTCTTGGAGGATTTTACCTTTGATGAGTATGAAGTGCCCCTCCCTGTCTTTTTTGATGACTTTGGGTTGGAAGTCAATCTTATCAGATATTAGAATGGCTACTCCAGCTTGTTTCTTCATACCATTTGCTTGGAAAATTGTTTTCCAGCCTTTCATTCTGAGGTAGTGTCTATCTTTTTCTCTGAGATGAGTTTCCTGTAAGCAGCAAAATGTTGGGTCTTGTTTGTGTAGCCAGTTTGTTAGTCTATGTCTTTTTATCGGGGAGTTGAGTCCATTGATATTAAGAGATATTAAGGAAAAGTAATTGTTGTTTCCTGTTATTTTTGTTGTTAAAGTTGGCATTCTGTTCTTGTGGCTGTCTTCTTTTAGGTTTGTTGAGGGATTACCTTCTTGTTTTTTCTAGGGCATGGTTCCCGTCCTTGTATTGGTTTTTTTCTGTTATTATCCTTTGAAGGGCTGGATTCGTGGAAAGATAATGTGTGAATTTGGTTTTGTCGTGGAATATTTTGGTTTCTCCATCTATGTTAATTGAGAGTTTGGCTGGGTATAGTAGCCTGGGCTGGAATTTGTGTTCTTTTAGTGTCTGTATAACATCTGTCCAGGATCTTCTGGCTTTCATAGTCTCTGGTGAAAAATCTGTTGTAATTCTGTTAGGCTTGCCTTTATATGTTACTTGGCCTTTTTCTCTTACTGCTTTTAGTATTCTATCTTTATTTAGTGCATTTGTTGTTCTGATTATTATGTGTTGGGAGGTATTTCTTTTCTGGTCCAGTCTATTTGGAGTTCTGTAGGCTTCTTGTATGTTCATGGGCATCTCTTTCTTTAGATTTGGGAAGTTTTCTTCTATAATTTTGTTGAAGATGTTTGCTGGTCCTTTGAGATGAAAATCTTCATTCTCATCCACTCCTATTATCCGTAGGTTTGGTCTTCTCATTGTGTCCTGGATTTCCTGGATGTTTTGAGTTAGGATCTTTTTGCATTTTCCATTTTCTTTGATTGTTGTCCTGATGTTCTCTATGGAATCTTCTGCACCTGAGATTCTCTCTTCCATCTCTTGTATTCTGTTGCTGATGCTCGCATCTATGGTTCCAGATTTCTTTCCTAGGGTTTCTATCTCCAGCGTTGCCTCACTTTGGGTTTTCTTTATTGTGTCTACTTCCCTTTTTAGGTCTTGGATGGTTTTATTCAATTCCATCACCTGTTTGGTTGTGTTTTCCTGCAATTCTTTAAGGGATTTTTGTGTTTCCTCTTTAATGTCTTCTACCTGTTTGGTTTTATTTTCCTGCAATTCTTTAAGGGATTTTTGTGTTTCCTCTTTAATGTCTTCTACTTGTTTAGCAGTGTTCTCCTGTATTTCTTTAAGTGAGTTATTTAAGTCCTTCTTGATGTCCTCTACCATCATCATGAGATATGCTTTTAAATCCAGGTCTAGCTTTTTGGGTGTGTTGGGGTGCCCTGGACTGGGCGATGTGGGAGTGCTGGGTTCTGATGATGGTGAGTGGTCTTGGTTTCTGTTAGTAAGATTCTTACGTTTACCTTTCGCCATCTGGTAATCTCTGGAGTCGTTATAGTTGTCTCTGTTTAGAGATTGTTCTTCTGGTGATTCTGATTACAGTCTATCAGCAGACCTGGGAGACAGGCTCTCTCCTCTGAGTTTCAGTGGTCAGAGCACTCTCTGCTGAGAAGCTCTCCTCTTACAGGGAAGGTGCACAGATATCTGGTGTTTGGACCTCCTCCTGGCTGAAGAAGAAGGCCCAAAACAGGACCTTTCCCAGATGCTGTGTTGCTTTGGCAGGTCACAGAAGCTGTCAGCTTCTGTGGTGCACACTCTGACCTGTGCAGACTGAGTTCCTAAGTTCGGTGGAGTACTGGAACCAAGATGGCGCTCCCTGCTCCTGAGGCAGAGGGCTCCTGTGCAGGGCGGACCACTGTCCTCAGGCTGGGATGGTGGCCGGATGTCTGCGGCCCCAAAAGGGTGCTGCCTCAGTGACTCTGTGGCTCCTGCCTGTCCCAGAAGCTGACTGCCTCTGTGGTGCACACTCTCACCTGTGCAGACTAAGTTCCTTAGTTTGGAGGAGTTCTAGCTTATTATTTAAAAGTGTTATGAGAGTGACATTCCAATTGAGTGACCAAAGGTACAAGTTGCTCTTGTGTGCTGTACATCTTAATTCTGTGACTGAAAAGATGTTTAAAAGTGGCAGCCCCATTCTGCTAGAAAGGGCAAGTATGGCCATGACTCTGACCTTGAGTGGATGGAGTTAGCATGGATCAGGGCAAGAAATCAAGTTGAGGAATCTGTTAATTCCACAGGAACTAGAAGGTGACTCAAAAAGAAAAAACATGTTTTCACCTTTTCCTTAGTCCATTTGTGTTTGTGATCAACTTGTAGCCTGTTTTTTCCTACTCTGATTTCAGATTATACCTGTATTTCTACCAAAGAATCCTATTTAGCTGAAAATCACCAGTGTTTTCTCCAGAGAGCCAGATTTTACAGATAGAAAAAGCAAGGTAATTGTCTTAGTTAGAGTATTGGAGTTAACTCTTCTTGGAAAGCCTGTCCTATAAAATTCTGTGCTTAAGCCATATGGACCTGTGATCATTTTTTTTTTTTTAGTCTTTTAGTTTGCTACTTCTATTTCATTAAAGATTATAGGACTTATAGGTCTTTTAAAATTGCTTACCTGATCTTTATTTCACTTTGGTAAATGGAATGCATCAAGAAAAAAGAAATCAATTTCTTTTTGATTTTCCAATTTGTTTGGTAACAGGTTTTAAAAATTTGTCATTAAACTATGGATTTCCTTGGTGTCTCTTTTTATATCCCCCGTTTTCATCTCTAATTTTGTTAACTAGTATTATCTCTCTCTCTCTATCCGTCTTAATTTGGTTATGGCACTGTCAATCTCAAAGATTTTCTCAAAGAACTAACTTTTGTTTTCATTGATTTTTAGTATTGTTCTGTTTCCATTTTACTATTTTCAGTCCTGAGATTGGATGGGAAGATCTGTGTGACCCAGTGGAGAGGTTGGCAGAGAGGATGAGGAGGCTGCTACAGGCAATCTCCTGTAGATATAGGGTGAAACTAGGAATGAGGAATTGGAGGACAGGAGGAAGATGTGTAGATCCACATTTAGGCTACTTGCCTTCTAGCTGGAGTGGCCTGTAGATTCTCAGGGAATGCCTGCTAGAGTCAGGGACTGGGATAAAGCAATGAGTAGAGAGGGTGGAAGGTTAGAGGGGAAGATCTGTGTGATCTACTGGAGATGGGGCTGGGATGGGGACTGGAAAGCTGAAGCAGGTCATCTGTTATAGAGCAGAGAGTTAGGCTGGGTGATTGGATTTGAAGAAGCAGGGGGAGCAGTGGAGATCTGTTGTTAGCCTCCCTGATTCCCCAGACGGACTCCTACGTTGTTGTTTTAAGAAATAAAAGGAGAGCATAAATGCTTTGCTCTCTTTGTATTGTTGGGGAGTGTGTGCTAACAAATCAGAGCTCTGAGTATTAAGTTAAGCTCAGAAGAATGCCTCTGTGCACTAGTATAATAAAGCCCCACAACAAAGACATGTCTGAGATTCCATTATAAAGGAGGAAAATCCAATAGCTTTGTTTTGCTAGTTTTAAAGATTAAACAAACAAAGAAAAAAGCTCCAAGCAATATTATCCTTTTACTTTGATCATAATAAAAAATGTTCCAGATACCTCATGCAGACAAGAAGTCAAGGTCTTAACTTCTAAATTTCATCCTCACATCCCTCCAAACATTTTCAAAGACTCATGAAAACGAGTGTTTTTGGAACCTAATCAGACACAAGACACATAGATATCATAGTCCCCTTCCCTAAATTTGGCATTCCCTCTTCCCCTGAAGTTAGGTACTGTTTTCTTTCTCAAGGTAGTTGATATTTCTATTCACCTACTTATAAGTTGATGAAGCTGATTCTTTTGACTTTCATGTCACACTGGCTTGACATAGGGATCCTAAATAGGTTCCATATAGTTTGAAAGTAGGGTAACAGTTCCCATGTTAACCTCCCGCTTGCCACTCATTGAGTGACCGTAAACAGGCTGCTTATCCTATCAGACACTCAATGACTTTACTCATGGAATCAGAATTGGTAGTGGTACCCACTTCCATGAATTACTGAATGACTAAATGAATCTCTACGTGTAAAGTACGTAGGTACTATGCGCATTCTGTGAACTTACTACAGTGTTAGCTGTAACTATAATCAGTAACCTTTGTGGCACCTTCAGGAAATGCTTTCGAGATGACTTCACTCATCCTTCAGGATAACATGGGTCTGCCTGATAGTTAATCTCACTAGTTCCTTTAAGGAACATCTGGTCTAGTTTTCAATCCAAACAATATCAGTTAGATGATTCAGCCAGGCCATGACTAAATAAGGCAAACATTTTCTAATTCAACTTTATTGCTGACCGAAGTGTTTATTTTTCTCTGCTCAGGGCCAGAGACAATGTTAAATCAGGTTGTTCCTTCATTTTGTTTCACAGACAGGGAGGGTTTAAGCTAAATACACGAATCTAGACAAAATATTTTAGGAGAAAATAATCACCATCCATATTCTGTTGGAGTTTATCTGGCAAATCCCAATCATTTTGTTTAATAGCTCTTCTCCCATGGAGATGAAAGATGGAGCCAATGTAACGGATCTCCAACTATCTGTCTATGCTGCGATGCACAGCATTGCTTACTGTCAGCCTGTGGTTCTAATAACCACCACACCCCTAGAGACTCTCCAATTAGTACAGATCCTTCTGCTCCATAAGAATTATCGAGATAAAGAGACATTTGATGGTGTCTGCAATTCAACCACGATATCTGAGAGAGGACATAATTTAAACTCGAAGTTGAGAGCTGACTTACTGAAAGTCACATAACATGTTTAGAAAAATACCTAGACCAGTGCTCTATGACTTAATTCTCCAGGCTCTGTGTTCCACATGACTCCAGCGTTCCTAAACTCAATTGCCTGCAATACCAGATAATGTCTTGACACAGTGAGTTCATAGCTATGTTGAACTGGAGTTTCTTCTGTTGTCCATTTGCAAACTGAAAAGAGAGACCAAAGTTCTCCCCCATCACGGCCATCTGGATACCATATGTAATTTTTTTGACCCTTTGAGAAAAGTCAGGTTTTAGGTGTGGTCACACAACCAGCCTACGTGAGCAACAAGTCACTGCGTGTGAGGGGAATTTGAACTATCTTATTACTAAAGACTCAGGATTGTGAAGTTATAGACTAAGTGCTCTAAAAGAGTATTTTCATTTATTGCTAGAAAGAGTTCATGCCTTAGCTAATATCATTTCCACTCTTGTATGGGGCCAGAAAGCTGTGTGACTAGGGGAGCCAGTCTGGAGAAAGCATGAGGTTGAGACATGTCCAAACCCTGAAAATCTCATCCTGAGACCAGCAGAACTTGGGACTGATTTCCCCTTGCTCTGGGCTGCATATTGTAGCACATTTAAGTCTTAAAACCTCCACCTCCACCACCCTTGAGGTAGCCTGGTGCCCAAATTACAGATTTAGTAGCCTTCCTTCCTATAAGGGCATGTCCAGCAAGCACCTGGGATTCTTTGTGCAAATGAAATATTCCCCCCACCCCAGTTCCAGCCAGTGACGTACATTCACCCCCAGAGACCCCCTACTCACTTCCCACAGTTTTTACAGCCCTTATTCACCCCCAATAAAGAGAACTGTTTCACTGAAAGCTGTCTTGGAGACAGCTGTTTCTCCTAGCACTGACCAAGGTTCTGTGTAACCCACCTGCCTGGCTTAGCTTCATTCCTTCCAGGATGAGCTTTTGCACAACTGTGCTCCTGAACAGAGAAGAAAGTAAGAGGGTCAAGTGAAGTTGCCTCAGGCCCCACAGTTGTGGAGGATCAGAGTCCCTTGATCACCCATGGTAGCTTTATCACAAGCCTTTATTAAGGGGTCTGTTGTTGTTTCTAGTTTGTGGCTGCTGGTGTCCTTGGAAGAACTGTCTGTTCTTCATCTTTATATTTTGAAATCCACGTGAATATACCAGGTTTATGGTCTGGATAATATATTTTGGATTACTCTATTTTATTTATTTGCAGAGTACACAACCGTTAGATGCTTGGCATTGTTCTAATAATATGTGTCTAATACGTATATATTTCCTTAGTCTCCACTACAATCCAGTGAGTTCAGTAACATTAACTTGTAAATCAAGGAACTTTGTACCACATGTTTAATAAATGGCAAACTGTTATAGGTTGCTTTTTATTGTTGTGATAGACATCATGACCAAATGAAGCTTGCAGAGGAATGGGCGTATTCCATCTTTAAACTTACTGTCCATCTGAAAGAAGCCTGGGTAGAGAATCAAAACAGAAACCTGGAGGAAAGCTGCTTACTAGCTTGATCATCTTTGCATATATATATATATATATATATATATATATATATATAATTTCCCAGGACTAGGTACCTAGGGTTAGCACCAACCACAGTAGGTTGGACCCTCCCACACCCATCGTTAAGAAACACACACACACACTTGCCTATAGGCCAGCCTTATGGGACAATTGAGGTTCCAGTTTACCAGATGACCCAAGCTGACAAAACAAAACCAAAAGAAACAAGCAAACAAACCAAAAAACAAAAACAAACCAAAAACCAAAACAAAACCCTAAACTAGTACATATTTTCCATCACAAAAGTTGCTCTCTTTCTTTTTCCTCCCCCTCTCTCTTCTCTCCCTTCCCTCTCCTCCATCTCTCTGTCTTTCTTGCTCTCAGAACTACTTGTGTTACCCTGGAAACACCAGGGATACACCAATGGTCTCAACCTGAAAATTACTGCTGTAGAATTATGGGTATTGTTTTCTTTTAAAACTTTCATCTTAAGTTAGCCTATCACCAACTTTAGGAATACTTACATCAAAATATGGTTTTGTTTTGTTTTTTCGAGACAGGGTTTCTCTGTATAGCCCTGGCTGTCCTGGAACTCACTTTGTAGACCAGGCTGGCCTCGAACTCAGAAATCCGCCTGCTTCTGCCTCCCAAGTGCTGGGATTCAAGGCGTGCGTCACCATACCTGGCTTCAAAATATGTTTTAAAGACAATCCAGAAAAAGATTTTTTTCTTTAACCCAAAGAAAGACTTTGGTTGTATGGTAATCCTTCTTTGGATCATACTTGGAGATACAAATCTTTACATGAACAAGAAGCATCTATAAGATTGCATTAAGGGCATTGGTTTGGTAGTCAGTTACTCTTTGGGTGAACTAAGCTTATTCTCTAGATATTAGTACTAAAAGAATTGCCTCTGTCTTGTGACTTAGGAACATGCTAATTTTACACTGGTTTATTTAGTAGAGAAACAAATTATGTGATGTAATATAGCTGTGACCACACGGTCTGATCAAGGTCACAATCACTTTTTACGATACATGCAAAGTATAGAGAAGAGCAGCACATCAGAGTATGGAGAAGTAGGGAAGACGATTGGGTGGGAAAGAAGAGAGTGACGAGTGACGATGGGCTCTCTAACAGGCCCAAGCACTAGACACGTGGCACTGGCAGGCCTTGCTCTCCTCACTTCTCTCTCCAGTTAAATACAATTCAGAGATTTTTATTAAAATTATTTTTTAAAAAGTATTCCATATGTTTTATTTCTTCTTTTGTAACCAACAACAAACCCGTTCAGGACGTGTATCTATCATCTGATAACCTATATGGACCTGCCTTCCACAACAACCTGGGAACTTTCAAAATAGAATCCACGTGTGCTTTTAGGAGCCCAACCAGATGACGGTTTGAGGTTGGCTCTGGTTTAACTTTATCTGTAACCAGAACAAAACAAACAAACAAATAGCAACGATAACAACAACACCCAAGGAGGAACAATCATTCTGAGTTTCCACTTTCTACCCTGATTATGGTGCTCATAGTCTCACATTCCAGAACATTCTTCAGGCCTGGCAACTTGCACACCTGGTCATTCTAAGTTACCTGCTTTAGATTCTTAAATAGGACAGAGCCCTTAGTAATGGAACAACCAGAGTGGGTTAACAATGGGGTCTGGCATCTGGCCCAGGGCTCGGGCTCAGGCTCAGACTCCGGCTGCTGGGTGAGGTGGGACCTGAGAAGTCTGACTGTGGGGACCCCATGCCTCCCCCAGGAGGGCGTTGGACTGTGAGAAGCCACAGGACCCTGCTCTGGAGGTGGGGAGTCTCTGTCTGAGGTCCCAGTGGAACTGCTGGAATTGGTTCAGGGTCCCCAGAACTTCAAGGAGGCCAAGGACTACAGATTCTCAGGCTCATGGACATCCCAGACGCTGTATGCCTCAGAAGAACTGAGAACAGAGTGCCCCCCCCCACCCCCCACCCCCCACACAGGGCTGGCTCTAGCCCGGGGCTGAGGGGAAAGAGGCAGGAGGGGAGGGCTCAGGGGCTAGGTCCCACAAGCAGGAGAGTCCTTGTCTTGATCAGTAGGAGGCTTGGGTTAGTTGAAACCGGCTGGGAACGCTGAGAGTTTTCCGGTGGGAGATGAGAAGCAGCTTGTTAGAGGTAGACCTGCTCCATTGCTCCAGCATGGTGGATCCCAATGAGAAGAGATAGGAGTAAGAGAGTTGGAGCAAGAGAGTAAGAGAGTGAGGAGTGGGAACTGTGGGGGTGGAGTCCAGAAAGAATGCAGGGAGCTTGGGGCGTTGCCCTAAGTGACTGATAGCCACACACCTCCTTGTGGGTGGTTGTGGGAGGTTGTAGCTGTGACAAGAGCCAGGGTCCTAAGGGGCGTGGCTGAACACCTGCTGTTCCTTGCAGGCAGAAGTCGCCTACTGGGTCTCTGAGGTTCAAAGCCTGCACTTAATCAGGAGACCAGGCTGCCTGTGCACACAACTCACTGCCCCACAAATCAGAGAGAAAAGATACTTGGTAGAGTGTGGTGCCTTACATGAAGGGGTGGAAGCCATAGAAAGAAGGAAGAGCATAGAAACCATCAAAGTAGCCACACTGGAAAGGGCAAGGAAAAAAAAAAAAACACTTAGATTTCCTAATTTTTGAAAACTTTCTCTTTCCCAGTGAGCATTTTATTTAGGACAACACAATGGGAGCTTCCTAGCTCTTATGAATCCACTCTAAAAACACAAAGAAAAAAACTGAAATATAGGTCTAGTATCTAACCTCTGTGGAGGCTACTATCTTTGTTTTTCTTTCCTTTCAAATTTCCACTGGGGAGAAAGGAACCCAAACATTGACAGGCAAGGTATTCCTCCTGGAATTAAAGTGTCCTGGTCACTTGTTCCATGTGGTGACATTGGTATGGGCTGGTTCTGGGACTTCTCTGCCTCCTTTGTCATTGTTGCACACAGGGCAGTGGAGGTGGTGAGCTAAGGGCCTCCTGAGCACTCTCCCCAGGGTGAGGAGCATGGATAACTGGAGGTGGAGCCTTTAATAGGGAGCACACACTCAGTTGGGAGCAAGCAGTTACACATTATGATAAACTCACATGAATGTGATAACGCACCACGCTGCAGTTTGTCCTTCCCACATCAACTCATAGTGTAATAGTAAACACTGAGTAAGCGCATGCTTTTTATCTCTGGTCCCAAACAAATAATTACATTATTTTCCAAATGAAAATTAAAGTTATTTTTGCCTTTCTCCACTTTGTTAAAGAGAAGTAAGTTTTATGGAACCTTGTAACAAGGTCTTTTGGCATTCACACCCACTCCAGAATCTCAATGAATTCTGGCTTTTGAAATCCTAATAATTTGAATGATACTGCCCAGCGCTGTGTTCTTTTTAACGATCGGTTTTCTAGCTGGGATCAGAGAGCAGTATGTTTCAACACTCTAGTCATCCCAGACACACAGAGGAAAATCAAGGGATGGCAATACTTTAAAGACTGAGATGACTGGTGTGTGGTCAGCTGGCAGGGTCACCAGTGGCTCACACGTTGGCCTTTAGGGAATACTGATCAGATTCTAATCCAGCTTTGTTTTGCCCCATACTTGTCATGTAACCACAGAAATATTTTAACTTGAAGCTTTTGTCTGTATGTGTAATAAAGAGTAATGACCGTGACTCCCTGGAGCCTTGGTGAGGTTTAGCACAGACCTCCGATCATGTGGGGACTGAAGAATGAATGTACTCAACTGGCACTGGGCTCTGACAGTTTTTTATTTTCCCTTATCCATGTTCCAGCCCCCAAAGAGCATGGTTCCTTCCTAGAAGGCACCACAGGGTTGATCGCAGCCTTAAGCCTTTGAGAAGCCCCCTACTTTCAGGAAGCACAGCACAAACTTTACTAGGCCTTTCTAAACCCCACAAAATTCTACCATGCTTCTTGTCTCTGCCCATCACAGAGTTACTTAAAATTCCCGAGTTACTTAAAATTCAGGCCGCTTATAATGTTTCCCTTAACTCTGATTACTATCTAAAAATCAGACTTCGCAAACAAACATCATTGTAAAAATCAGTAGTGTTAAGAACAACTATATTTGGGAGGGATACAGCTTTGCAAAGTAATGTGTGTTTGGAGCCAATAGATCCAGCTGCCCCTCATTACAGACAGCCAGTCTGTAGCAGGGTGTACTAGGTAGCATTTGCCAACTTTTAGTGGGTGTATTAACTTTATGGGTTTCAACACAATGGCCCAATAGTCATACCACCATTGACCTATATACTTTCTTTAGTGACAGTTCACTTTTTTGTTTAAATTGTTTGGAGAAAATTTTAAGTAAGTACTAATGGCAAATCAGCCTTTGGAAACAACTGATCTAATCCACACATCACCAAGCATCTGTAAATGAGGGACCAGAGACTATAGGTCAGACCTTCATAGCATTTCTGTTTGGTATGGTACACTGGCTCTGCAAATTCTGTCCTAGACAGGACCTACTCTAGTTAGACTGACACATTTAGGAAGATCTCACAGAACTATCTGTGCTTAATTGAGGTCTCATAAGAACAACTAAGGAATTGACTTCATGTTAGCAGCTTCTAACACACAGTTAAGACTCTAATCAAGGCTGCAGCACCTGGAGCTAATCCTGTGTCTCAGAGCTCCATACCCAAACACCACCAGGAGACAGCTGGTCTCCCAGAAGTGCCAACATACCTGTGAGCACAGGTAAGACCACCACTTCTGGTCAAAGTCCTGGCCAAGATGGACCCGGCTCAGAGCCATCACAGGAATCAAGGAACAGCCAGGGACATGATCCTTCCAGTTTCAGTCAGCACCCTGGAGCTGACCCTGTATATCACAGCTCTCCATACCCAAATTCCTCCCAGAGAGAACTGGTTACCTAGGAATACTGAAACACAGACTTGCAGGAGGAACAAGTCACAGAGAGAATAAGAACAGCGAACACCAGAGATAACCAGATATCAAGAGGCAAGGTCAAGAACATAAGCAACAGAAACCAAGGCTACTGGGCATCATCAGAACCCAGTTCTCAGACCACAGCAAGTCCTGGCTACCCCAACACACCAGAAAAGCAAGACTCTGATTTAAAATCACATGATGATGATAGAGGACTTTAAGAAGGACATAAGTCCCTTAAAGAAATACAAGGGAACACAGGTAAACAGAAGCTCTTGAAGAGGAAAAACAAAAATTCCCTTAAAGAATTACAGGAGAACACAAACAAACAGGTGAAAGAATTGAACAAAACCATCCAGAATCAAAAAAAAAAAAAATGGAAATAGAAACAATAAAGAAGTCACAAAGCTAGACCACCCTGGAGTTAGAAAACCTAAGAAAGAGATCAGGAGTCATAGATGCAAGCATCACCAACAGAATACAAGAGATAGAAGAAAGAATCTCAGGTGCAGAAGATACCATAGAAAACATTGACACAACAGTCAAAGAAAATGCAAGATGCAAAAAAGATGAAATTCACTGGCAAATTGATGGAACTTGAAAATATCATTCTTAATCGGGCGTGGTGGCACATGCCTTTAATCCCAGCACTCGGGAGGCAGAGGCAGGCAGATTTCTGAATTCGAGGACAGCCTGGTCTACAAAGTGAGTTCCAGGACAGCCAGGGCTACACAGAGAAACCCTGTCTCGAAAAACAAACAAAAACAAAGAACAGAAAAAAGAAAAGAAAATATCATTCTTAGTAAGGTAACTCATTTGCAAAATGACACACACAGTATGCACTCACTGATAAGTAGATATTAGCTATCCCATATACAGTCAGCATACCCAGACCCTATTATGGATGCCAGGAAGTGCTTGCTGATAGGAGCCTGATATGGCTATCTCCTGAGAGGCTCTGCCAGAGCCTGACAAATACAGAGGTGGATGCTTGCAGCCAACCATTGGACTGAGTGTGGGGTCCCCAGTAGAGGATCTGGAGAAGGGATTGAAGGAGCTGAGGGAGTTTGCAACCCCATGGAGGGGAGGAACAACAGTGTCAACTGGCCAGACCCCCCAGAGCTCCCAGTGACTGGACCACCATGCACATAATACACATGGAGGGACCAATGGCTCCAGCCACATACGTGGCAGAAGATGGCCTTGTTGGCATCAGTGGGAGGAGAGCTTGGGCCTGAGTATGTTCAGTGCCCCAGTGTAGGGGAATGCCAGGGTGGGAGGACAGGAGTGGGTTTCTGAAGGTGGACCTGGAAAGGAGAAAATATTTGAAATGTAAATAAAGAAAGTATCCAATAAAAAAGAAGATGGAAAAACAAAAGAGACTAATCTAGCTGCTGTGACAATGTACTAACTTTTTCTACCTCTGCAGTGGCTTTTCCCTGACCTACCATTAAAAACACTAAGGTGAATCAGAATCAAATTTGTTCATTATTACCAACTGGATTGTAATAGTAAAGCCACCTTTAATAATAGTGTTATGGAGAATAATTCATGTGTCCTATAACTAAAGTATTTAATGTGAGATATATATTTATGTATGTATATATATATATATATATATATATATATATATATATACGTGTGTGTGTATGTATATATGTGTGTGTGTATGTATATATATTTATTTATATATCTTTATATAAAATCTTCATTAGTCAGATTTCAATCACTAAAATAAAATACACAAAATAACTAATGATAAGTTATTTTGGCTCACCATTCTAGAGGTTCCAGTTGCAAAACTCTGGGTCCTGGAAGGGTAGCACATCCGAGCAGGAAAGAATATATTCCTTGTATGAGTGAGGAAACAGTGTAAGACAGGAAAGAGCTACAGGAATGGGAAGGCCAAAGCAGGAGCTCAAGGCAAGAACCTGGGAGGCAGAACTTAAGCAAAGACTATTGAGGAGGACTGGCTACTAGCTTTTGCCTTGGTTTTTTCAGTAATCCAGACCCACTTTGCAAGGAAAACACCACAACAGTGAGCAGGGCCCTCCCACATCCATCAGCAATCAAGAAACTGCTCCCACAGATACATATATGTGCCAATCTGATGGAGGTAATTCCTCACTTGAGATTTCTTCTTCCCAGGTAGATACAGGGAAGAAGATAGAAACTAACAATGACAACTTCCAAAAAGTTGCACCACCTCCCAGAAGCTAGCTCCACCCTGGAAATTAAATCTCTGATGCAGATACCTTTGGGGAACTATTCAATATCCAAACTATACAACTTGAGAAATCGTTACCCTAGTATAATTTTACAATGCATTTCTTCCCCTGAAGAGAATTAACCACTGTCCAATCTCTACTCATCCTTCCTACTATCTTTATTCCCATCCCTCCAGAACCTAGCGACCACTAATCTTTTTTTTTAAATCCACATTTGCCTGTTCTGGACATTTCATATATATAATTATACACCATGAGGTGTATCACATATCTGGCTTCATTACATAATGTTTTCAGGATTCACTATGGCAGCATTGCTAACTCTTTATGCCTTGCTGTAGACGAATACTCTTACATCACATGAATTCTTTCTTTGACTAAAGTATCATTTCTTTTTATCATATCTTCTGTGTGATTCTCTCTTTTATCTCTTGCAATCTGTTGGAGGTGCTTGCATCTGTTATTCCCATTCTCTTCCCTAGGCTTTCCATCTCCAAGATCCCCTCAGTTTGTGCTTTCTTTATTGATTCTACTTCCATTTTAAGTTCTTTCACAGTTTTATTTATTTTCTTCACCTGTTTAATTTTATATTTCTGTATTTCTTTAAGGGACTTGTTTCCTCCTTAAAAGCCTCTGCTTGTTTGTATTTTTTTTTTGTATTTCCTTAAGGGATTTATTTCCTTTGTAAAAACATCTATTATCTTTATAAGATTGGTTTTAAGGACATTTTCTTTTGTGTCACTGTGTTAGAATATCCTGGGCCTGGTGTAATAGGATTGCGGTGCTCTGAAGGTGTCATCTTGCCCTGCCTTTTGTTGAATTTGTTTTTACCCTGACCTTTAGCCATCTGGTGGTCCCTGGATGTTCCTGTTGTAGCAGGTATTGAGAGGGGGCCTAACCTCTATGATCCTGGTGTGGCAGGCCTGTGGTGGACACCCTTCGTCTGAACAATGGAACTCAGGAGGTGGTGCAAGTCTCCCAGAAGTTGGGTGTGCCCCTGGGGAACAAGTCTGGAAGGGAATTTGGAGGGGGAAGTGGGAAGAGAGGTGGTCAGGCAATGGCTGTCCAGAGGAAATGTTTTAATTTCTTTTAGCTATATGTAGCAAGGAGTAAAATCATCACTTATATTGATGGTAATTTGATTACAAAAGTTCTGTTTTGTGGGACACCAATTAATCCATTTTCTGTAGTTCCCCCTCCATTTTGCCAAGTAAATTCTCTACATTGGCTAATCTTGGTAGAGGTGCCAGTGAGTTCATGGCGATATGCCGTAGCTAGGCTGTGGTGAGTAATAACACCACTTTCCCAGGCAGATGTTTTCTTCTAGGAATTTGATTCCATAATCCAGGTCTCATTCATCCAGGCCCATTCATCTTCCGAAGCATAAACTTAAATTGCTTTTTTATTTTCTTAAAGATTAAATTGTACTACATCTTTCCAATAAGTTCAGAGGCAGGAACAAAAATGGTTGAGGATGACAGAGTTCACAGGTGAGGAGACCTTAGGCAACAGGTGAGCATGGCAAGAAACAGACTTCTCAGGAGGCAGGCTTCTTCATTGAGCAGCTTATTTAATTGGCAGTAACAAAGAAACCTTTGAGGGAACAGGTGAGTGAGTTTGCATCATTGGCTGGGGCTAAGGTGCTGGGAATACCTCATTTGCATGAAGAGGAATTCCAAGTGCTGCTGGACATGACCTTATAAGGAAAGGGGAAGTTTAACCTGGCCTCAACTTTGTGACCTCCTCTGGTGGAGACAAAGGTGCAGGACACAGGACTACATGGTCTGGGACAAGCAGGCCCAGGGCAGGGAAGGGAATGGTCCCCACTCCTGTGGCTCTCAAGATGAGATTTCTGGGGTTGGACAGGACTTGACCCCATTCATGCTCCTGACTGGCTCCCAGAAGTTCCAAGGTACCCTGGCACCACACTAGCCCAAATGAGAGTTTTCATACAAAGACTGAACCCTTTTCTCTTCAGCTGTGAAAAACAACAAAAATGTGGGATTTGGACCTGGGAGGGAAAGTGGATGGGGATTGAGGGGGAGACTGGAACCTGATATGGTATTGGATGAGGGAAAAGAACTGAAGCCCCGAGAGCCAGCAAAAAGAATGGAAACAGGCAACCTCAGGAGATAGGAGGTTGGGGGCGACCCTCCAGAATGCACCAGAGACTTGGAAGGTGAGAGACTCTCAGGACTCAAAGGGAGGGACCTTAGATAAAATATCCAACAGTAGAGGGAGGGAACTTGTAGAGCCCACCTCCATCAGGAAGACAGAGCATCAAATGAGGGAGAGGGGGACCATCCCACAGTCACAACTCTGACCCATAATTGTTCTTGTCTGAAAGAATTACAGAGATGGAAATGAAGAGGAGCCTGGGAAAAGAAGGTCCAGTGACAGGTCCAGTGTGGAATCCAGCTCAAGGGGAGGTCCCAAGGCCTGACACTATCTTTGAGGCTATGGAGCACTGACAAAAAGGGACCTAGCATGACTGCACTCTGGAACAACAAGCAGCTGAAAGAGTCAGAAGCAGATAGGTGCACCCAACCAATGGTCAGAAGCAGCTGACCCCTGTTATTGAATTAGGGAAAGACTGAAAGAAGCTGAGGAGAAGAATGATCATGTAGGAGGACCAGCAATCTCAATTAATCTGGACTCCCGAGATCTCTCAAACACTGGACCACTAATCAAACAGCATACACCAGCCGATACGAGGCCCCCAACACACATACAGTAAAGGACTTCTGGGTCTGTGTCCATTCAGAGATGATGCACTTAACCTTCAAGAGACTGGAGGCCCCAGGGAGTTTAGAAGTCAGGTGGCATGGGGGGTGGGGACATGTAGGTGGAGACGGGTTTGTGGGTAGGAGGTATGGGATGTGGAGCGGTAGGAGGCTGGATGGGGAGGGGGAATACAATATGGAGTGTAAATAAAATAAGTGAATAAATAAACAAAATTTTTAAAAGATTTCCATAGACTGCAACAAAAAATATTGATTAATTAAAGATATCGTGATGTACTAACCAGAACCCCCGGAGCTCTTGTCTCTAGCTGCATATGTATCGAAAGATGGCCTAGTCAGCCATCATTGGAAAGAGAGGCCCATTGGACTTGCAAACTTTATATGCCCCAATATAGGGGAATGCCAGGGCCAAAAGAATGGGAATGGGTGGGTAGGGAAGTGGGGGGCGCTATGGGGGACTTTTGGGATAGCATTGGAAATGTAACTGAGAAAAATATGTAATAAAAATATTAAAAATTAAAAAAAATAAAGATATCGTAAAGAGAGGGGAGTGGTCTGTGGCATTTCAGAAAGAGTAGATCCTAGACTATGGGGCAGAGTGGCGATGGCCCCAAGAACAAGACTGTATGAAAGGGGGTGCTTAGTGCTAAGTCTTCCCTGAGATGGTGACGTTTTCCTCATTTCTTTTATGAGTTAGTTGGATATCTACATTTGGTCTTCCCTCCTTACTTTCTTATTTGCATACCTTTTGTTGTTTATGGATTCAGTCCAGGGTTCTAACTATAAGAGGAACCGGCTGCCTAGGTTCCTGTCCAGTGAAACATCTTCTCAGGTTCCTGGATGGAGCAGTGCACCTTGAGGCGGTCTTCTCTTCCTGCTGCCTCATTCACAGGTCCCCTCCATTCTCTTGTTCTCTTTGGGGTGGATTAACATTCTCCTTGGCCAGGACAGCATTTCTCCACTTTCCTATGGCTTACAGGTCAACTTAATATGTTTCTGCCAGTGAAAATTTCAAATACAGTAAACAATATTTAGGTGCCTACCACAGCATTCTATAATAGAAACAATGTACTTATGATGAGTTTTATAGAAAAGGAAATCAATTTAGGATTAGCCTTCTAGTCCCCTAATCTAACTACATTACTATCCTCAAATGCCACTTATATAGGGAGTTTGTTAATATAATCTCAGAGATAAATGAGTACCATCTTTCTATATTATGTTCCTTAATTGGCTGTCATATTAAAATTATATATAGTGTCTGTCCTGATAGCTTGTCAGATTTTTTTTATATTTCTATCACTCGAATTACTATTATTTATATAAAAGTATATTATGACTTTGAGGAATAAGAGAAATTGTAAGTTTTATAGGGAATAACTTGTACATTAAAGAAAAAAATACATGCCTTATCCACAGTATAGTGTCCAAGGCTATTTTAATATGATTCTGTGAAAACTAAAATTCTGCAATCTGTAGATAGTTAACAGAAATATCAAGAAAGTTCTTTGCAGAAGATCACACACTCTTCGGAAGAGTTCATAAAGCCTCATCATGTGGGTGAATGAAGAGTCTAACTCTCCATCCATCGGCACGTTCATTTCCATATTATTGATCTATAAATGTTTTGTTGTTGATAGTTTTTTGCCTACATATTTCTCATTAATTTGTTGAATAAAA
Organism: Mus caroli; assembly: GCF_978045245.1. Taxonomy (NCBI): domain Eukaryota; kingdom Metazoa; phylum Chordata; class Mammalia; order Rodentia; family Muridae; genus Mus; species Mus caroli. Next base: position 41,416,974 of record NW_028227274.1, on the reverse strand, counting down.
TGATTAACTTATAAGTAAATATTTTACCCTTAGTCATTTTTATATCCATGTTAGTCAGCTTTATGTCATTGTAATAAATACCTGACAACATTCAACTTATAGAGCACAGGTTCACTTTGGCTCACAGTTTGGACAGGTCCATTCTGTGAGTGGTTTGTCCCATTGCTTTGGTTCTGCAGCAAGATAGCTCATGGTTTGGTTCACAGTTTAGAGAGTTCCATTCTGTGACTTTTTCCCCCCATGGTTTTGGTTCTACAGCAACATGGCTCACTATTGTAGGAGTACATGGTAGAGCACTCACTTCATGGCTGGAGGAGGGGGAGCAGAAGGTTCAGAGTTTCACCATCTTCTGTGAGGAAGCACTCCAGTTCTCCCACTAGATTACATTTATATAAGTTTTCATAGTCTCCCAATAGTGGCATACATTGGAATATGGGACCAAATCTTTACTTAATTGACCATTTGGAGGGTGTTTACAAACCAAAATGTAGCAATATCTCTAGGAGAATCATGAATTTACCTCTTTTTGGAAATTAATATTCCAACAAGGTTGAATCACATAAAAGTGCACAGAAAACCAAAACTAACATAGGCCCAAGTTCAGAGAAATTATTTTTGTTCAGGACACTGGATCTGAGTTTGACTCTATATATTCAAGGTCAATTTCATCCCCAAAGTTGTAAGACCTTCCCCCAAAAAACTTGCACTTATTTTTTTTCTCAGTGAAGGTAAAAGTGTTTATTTTCATAGAGCTGTTGAAAGATTGCAGAAGATGACCTATCAGAAGAGCTTAACAATTATTATCTATTATATTATTGTAGTAAGGCATACTGGTATGTTATGGAACTCATGAAATCTTAGCTAGCCAAAGACAATCACAGGTTTCAATTATTATTTCCAGATTCAGTGTGTATTAGTTAGGGTTTTACTGGTACGAACAGACACCATGACCAAGGCAAGTCTTATAAAAAACAACATTTAATTGGGGCTGGCTTACAGGTTCAGAGGTTCAGTTCATTATCATCAAGGTAGGAGCATGGCAGTATTCAGGCAGGCATGGCGCAGGCAAAGCTGAGAGTTCTACATCTTCATCCGAAGACTGCTGGTGGAAGACTGACTTCCAGGCACCTAGGGTGAGAGTATTAAGCCCACACCCACAGTGACACACCTACTCCAACCAGGTCACACCTATTCCAACAAGGCCACACCTCCAAATAGTGCCACTCCCTGGTGCAAGAATATACAAACCATCACACAGTGGCAGGAGGAAAAGTTGAAGACTCAGAAAAACACAAATCAGGCTCATTAGAGATGCCATTCTGCAATTGTGTTCCACTTAGCAAATAAAACACTAAATTCTTAATGCTGTGACCTGGATCAGCAGCTCATTCTTTAGAGACAGCGTCCTGAGAGAGAGGACCAGAACATCAGAAGGCAACGATAGAAGATAGGAAAGTTTGCTATTAGGAGGTCTTGTACAACCTGTGTCATATGACAGACCTGTTTCTGATTTTGAGAAGGAACTAGATTCCTTCTATAGTCCCTAAGCAACATGCGAAAAAATCCATCAGAGCAGTGGCCAGCCCCTCCTTCTTATCCCAGCCTTCAGCCACAGCAAGATGCTCACCACTGGACCTGTCAAAAATGGTGGCTCCTGTCAAAACAGTGGCACTACCTTTCCTCAGCCTGCAATCATGACAGGAGCTGTCCATTGTGACCCACAGCCTTTCCAGTCTCAGCAGGAGCTGCCCCTCAAGAGTTGTCCCTGGTGGTGGCCACACCTTTCTGGCTTCAACCTACAGCCTTGGTGAAACATCTCTGAAGGAGCTGCCCCACAAGAGCTGTCCAAGGTGACATCACCTCCTCTCTAGCCCCCATTCTCCAGAAGTCTCAGGGAGCTAGCACTTTAACAAAAGCTAGGGTCTAGCTAGGAAGGATTTTCTACCTTAATCCATGGGCCCAATGCAGGGAAAATGGGGTGGGAAAAAACCCCACCAATCCCTGACCTTCCCATAAAACCCTACTAACCCCTGAGCAGGAAAACCCACCAATCCCTGAGCTCCCCAAGCTCATGATATGCAATCCCACCAATCCTCAGTCTTGAAATCTCTGCCCTTTGAAAGGTTCATTCCCCTAAGAAACTATACCTTGTTCAATTCCCTGCTGTCTGCTCCCTCCCGGGAGAAGCAGAGGTCAGTCATCCCTGGATTTGTCCCTCCATACCTTTGGACTGTCCAATTAATCTCTTTCATGATATGATTCTCATGTCAGAAGGAGCCAAGAAGAAAAGAAGCAATCATGAGGAGAAGCAGCAAAGAAGGCACAGGGCTGAGGCACCTGGGATGCCCTCCCCTGGAAGGTGCAGTGCCTCTACTAAGGAGGCTTCCTCTCAGAGCTGAGTGGATCCTGAGCTGCCATGTCTCAGGATGCCTTTCTCTTGGGACACTGTCCCACCTTAGAGCTCTGTGGATCCTGAGCTGCCCTGCCTCAGGATGCCCTTCCACTGAGAACTTCTCACATCAGAACTGTATTTTAGCTGGGCTTCCAAGTCTCAGGATACCCTTCCATCTGAGCAGAAACACTTACACCTTCTCCTTCAGAGTCTCAGGAAAAGCCTCAGTTTACTAATCCAGCTCTCAACAGTGCTGGGACTCCCAAATTTAGGTCTTTCTGGGGACATTGAGTCCTGTGGGTTCCTCTTTTGCTCCTGACTCCACTCCATTCAGACAGGAGTCCTCCCTTGTCACTTGTGTAACTTGCACCAGTGGATAATTGTGAATTGTTTATTTCACATTAGCAACTTGGAGTTCCTTTCTAGCCAATTTCAGATAATGTGTTTTCTGAAAGATCATGAGGAAACACCTTCCTAAAACTTCTGAGTTCCTCAATGATAAAAAAATTAAGAATCAAGAAAAGGTAGAGGCAAGAAACAGAAATGTAATAGTTCTCTGTGGAATTCCCACTGGGAGAAGCAGTGTCACCCACATAAACTCCTCAATTCATGAACAGACACAGACAGCAGGTGCACTCTCAGGAGGAAGTCCAGGTCATTTGTAAACCTTTTTTTCTCCCTTCCCTTTCCCCTTCCCCTTCTTCCCCTTCCCCTTTCCCTTCTCCTTCCCCCTTCCCCCTTCCCCCTTCCTCCTTTCCCCTTCCCCTTCTCCTTCCCCTTTCCCCTTACCCCCTCCCCTTCCTCTTCCCCTTCTTCCCCTTCCCCTTCTTCCCCATCTTCCCCTTCTTCCCCTTCTTCTTCCCCGTCTTCTCCTTCTTCTTCCCCTTCTTCCCCTTCCCCCTTCCCCTTCCCCCTCCTCTTCCCCCTTCCTTCTTCCCTCCTTCCTCCTCCCCTTCCCCCTTCCTTCCCCCTTCCTCTTCTTCCCCTTCCCTTTCCTTTTTTTTTTCTTTTGCCTTCTTTTTTTTGAGAAAAAAGTATTTTTATTGTTTTAATAATTTGTTTTCTTGTTTTGTCTGGTTTTGTTTAGTCTCCATCAGAATAATTTTAAAATATATTATTTATAATTTCACTTATGACTTGCTATTGTTCACCCAGGTCTACAGGCAATGAATAAAAACTATATTATTTTATACAGTTTTAAGTTCCTTAGTTTAAGTTTATATCATTTTAAGTTTGAGGTTTACTTAATAACATCACCTGGGAGGCCTCCTGTCTACATCAAAGGATTTAAGATTTCCCTACATATAAAACTCACTGCTTTAGAAGACTGAGAAAGAGGTCCTTTTTAAAGTATTTCCTCCACTCAGTGGACAACAGGGTCATTCAAGTTTAAAGAATTGCTTTTTATTTCCATCTCTCCTCCAGGCCTGCTCACGAGAGTGGGCATCCTGCAGGGATGGGTGATTCTGAGGGCTTAGCAGTGTGATCACTGCAAATTCCTAGAAGGACAAAGGAGCACTGCAAACTTCTTATCCCTTGAGTGGCAGGAAATAAGGCAAGATTGTTTCATCCTTTCTTTAGAGAGGTAACCTTTTAAGGTTAACTAGTTAAGTGATGTGACCAAGTTCATTCAAGCGCTGGATAATGCCCTGATTATTTAGGAGGTCCACAGTCAGTTGTTGTGTGATGAAGCTGAACAGCCACCATAGTGAGGCTATCGATGACATCACAAAGGTCAAGAGGGAAAGCTCTCTCCCTTCCCCCAGTATGGCATAAGTGGTGAGGCGTTCTCACTGCTTTAAGCTATTTCTGAAATGTCCTGAATTGAATAAAGAATATGGGGGAGGGTACTTATTGTCTGGTTTACCGCTCCAGTAGATATCACATTCACAATTCACCTTATGTAGCCTTATTTAGCAATCACTTATTTAGCAATCACTTATTTAGCAAAAGCCTTGGAAGGAAGTAGTTTTGGTAAATTCCCCCATTTAGGAATTGTTTAACTCAGAAACACTATTCCTAAATCTTTAGGGCCAATGCCTGGCCATCGTTGATGTAAATAGCTCAAATAATTCTAATGGTGAAAATCCTACAAATCAGAAATATCTGCATTTTTAATGACATCTCACTTTCCTAAGACCAGCACGACCCTTTTGTAATTCACTCCAAACTGGAAAGCTATTTTCTTATCCACACAGTAAGGATAAACAACAAACATTACCCCAGGCTTCCACCAATACAGAAAAGGAAACCAAAGATAAACTCTGAGAATTACATGTTAATCGTTTCCATCTTAGGATCTCCCCACAAAGGGTCATAAAAGTGACAAATGTCTCATTACCATATTCAAATGAAATACATTTAAAGTCACTTGGCTCTTTAGGTGATTAATCCTGACCAAGCATCTTTTGCTCTTTGTTGACTGAATAATATTAATATACAGTAAGCAGATGATTCATATTCAACTCACGCTCAGAGGTCCTAGCTAGAACCAGTGCTGCTGGCTGAGGGTCAGGCTGCTCTGGTCAGCTTCCCCATTCATCTATGGATTATTCTTTTACAAGCAGACCCAGCACAGCGAGACTGATTCACGCCCAGCTGAGACGATTGTCTTCCTTGCCCAGTCTCTTCTGGGAATGTTTCCCCATCCCCTCCACATGTCCAATGTCTCCTTTTGTAACCATGCAAGCAGTCATTTTTTTGTGTGCTTTCTCTAAGCCAGTTGAATGTGCTAATGATTTCACATATATTACTGGGCTTAGCCCTCCTGATATCTGTGAAAGAGATATCATTATCTCCATTTTACAGATGAGGAAACAGGCATAGCGAGGTTAAAAAACTTGACTGTGGACAAAGCTAATATTTACTGCCTGGATTTGAATCCACATCTGTCTGGCTCTTATCCACTGTATCAAATTCCAACTTGTCTTACACAAAAAATTAAATCCCACCCAGATTCTGCTTTTTTTCTAGTTCAAATTAGGAAGAAAATATGCTGTTCTAACTTAGAAAGCATAACCTTATCATTTTGATCACCAATAATATTTGACACCTACTGGGAAAGTACTGAGCACTAAATTTATTATTTACCTAATTCTATTTGAAGTGTCTATTCTGAACTTCTAATGCATATATTTATTGATTTGTTTGTTATTTGTAGTACCTGGAGGAAAAACAAACCCAGGAGCTCCTGAATGCCAGACTTAGTACTCGGCCACATTTTCAGTCCTGTGTGTTTAAGTTAATGAAATGTTTTATATGTTCAAAATTATATATCCATATGTATATCATATAAACTTACACGATTCTTTATATTCTTAGCACATCCACCTCTGCTCACAGCAAAGCATTTGCTGTTAAGACCCAGCTTGTCTACCCCTTTCCTTCTGGCCGTTTTGGAAATGATATTTCCTTCTAGGGTGTGAGTCTCCTATTCCCTCCTCTCTCTTCTCATTAGAAGCCTCTTTTCTTTAGAACTCAGTTGCTCTCACTCTCCAAAGTGGAGTTTCATGGGGCTGGAGAGATAGCTTAGTGGTTAGGAGCATTTGTTACTCTTCCAGAAGACCAGGGTTCAATTCCCAGCACCTACATGAATATCTTACAACTGTCTGTATCTCCTGTTCTAGGAGATCCAATACCCCACATAGACATACAGGGAAAACACCAATGAACATAAATACAAATAAATAATTTTTTTTAAAAGAAAGAAGTGTTTTGTGTTGTGCCAATTCTTTCTGTAGCATTTGCCAAGCTTTGGTTTGTCTTCAATAGACTGTTTTCTCTCATGCTGTTGGGAATTTTCACTGCAGTCACAGATGTGTTAGATGGGACCATAACCATATGTGATTTTTAATTGTAAAATTAACTCCAGTTTCGACCATTCATGCTGAATTGCCTAAGCTGTATGCCATGTGGTATCAATTCTCTCTACCTGTGAAGGGAAACCAAAGCCATTTGGTACAAAACGGCAAGAATATGTAAAACTCCTTTAGTTATGAGTGACTTTAGGGACTGTACACAGACTGTCTTATGACATAGATAGAAACACTGGGCATCAGTTTGTGACAAATTTGGAAACAAGAACATGGAGAAGAACAAAAAGAATGATTGAATTAACTCATTTGTTAACTTCTGCCTAAATTCTCTCTCCTTAACATTTAGAACATGATTTCAATCCTCTGAAATGAATGTTGAAGTATCAAGCAAAGGATTTGTGTGTGTGGGTGTGTGTGTGTTTTGTTTTGTTTCTTTAAACAAAAACAATAAAGCAAGGCTGACTAGGAAATGACCCAGTTGGTAGAGTGTCAACTTTTGGAGTAGAAATCTCTGACACAGCTGGAGACTTAACATTCCAGAGAGGCTGCTTCAATCACGTTAGACAATATATCACCCCTAGGAAGGTGAGCTCATGCTAACCATGCTGAAGAGTTATCCCTTTAATGGGATACTGTACTTTTCTCTCCAAGAATCCCTGTCCCCAGGGCAGAAGCTTACTGGAACTGCAGTCAACAAGGACAGTCTTTTCACCCCTTTGTCATAGACAATTCCTGAAATTGTTGGGAAGATGTGTGATATGGATGTCCCATTTGGGGTTGAGTACTCTCTCTCACTCCCTTATTCTCTGCACATTTACTATTTGTGGGTCTCTGTGTTCATCACCATCTACTACAAGGACAAGCTTCTCTGATGAAGTCTAAGAGATGTACAAATCTATGAATGTAGGGAATTCGACGAGAACTGCTCAAGTTCAAGCTAGACAAAATCCTATTACCAATATGGGGAGATAAGCATAAAGTCCCACTCCTTGCTAAGGAGCTATTGGCAACTGAAAGCGGCTACAAAGGTATTCTTTTAGGGTGCACCATGTCATAGGTCAAACGCCAAAACCAAGAGTATTTGGGCATCACAACTGGGAGTTAATGTTTTTTGTTTTTTTAAATAGAGAATGAAAAGTTGGGTGGGTAAGGAGGTGGGGTTGGTCTGGAAGGAGTTGGAAGAGGAAGGAGTGACTATGCATGAGCCACATTTTTATGACATTATCAAATAACTAATTAAAACATTATTTAAGATATTTCATGCCCAATGGGAAGAGAGGCCCCTTGGTATTGCAAACTTTATATGCCCCAGTACAGGGGAATGCCAGGGCCAAGAAGTGGGAGTGGGTGGATAAGGGAGCAAGGCAGAGGGAGGGTATAGGGAACTTTCGGGATAGCATTTGAAATGTATATAAAGAAAATATCGAATAAAAATAAATAAATTAGAAATATATATATTAAAAAAGATATTTCGTGCCACTATCATGGTTTAGGAAAATCGCCCAAATGGTCGATTTGCAACACCACCTGGTCATTTGCTTTGCATAGAGGATTCTGAAAAGAGTTTTCCTTTGAAGAGGGACCTGTGCAATCTCAGACTACATTTAGGGGTGTGAACTGTATTAACAGACCCTGAAGGATGTGGTGCTTAGGGAACAGTTCCTACTGGAGATTCCACCTACCTGAGAATCTTCTCTACATGGAGGCAAAACAGCAGAGGTGACATCTCAAAGAGCGTATAGCTACACACACAAACCCTAATCAATAAAAAAACCCTACTGCATGGATCAACATGTCTGATTTAAAGTTAACCTGGTAATGAGGCAGTCTAGAGGATGAGCTTGCTTCCACACAGACAAATGAGACAGCTTGAGTCTGCCCTTACACTCTTTTATTAGTCCCCTCTAAAAAATACCCAGGGAGGGGGCTGGAGAGATGACTCAGCTGTTAAGAGCACGGAGTGCTTTTCCAAAGCTCCTGCATTCAATTCCCAGCAACCACATGGTGGCTCACAACCATCTATAATGGGATCCAATGCCCTCTTTTGGTGTGTCTGAAGACAGCTACAGTGTATTCACATACATAAAATAAATAAATAAATCTTTTAAAAAAATACCCAGGAAGAAATGAGGCTTCTCTTCCTTCTTACTCCATTGTTGTAGATATCGTCTACAAAAAGTAAGTACAGAGAATTTAAGTTCTATGGACTCTAGGTACAGGATAGGTTTTTAGTTCATCGTATGAATTTCTAGAACTGAAAATGTCAGCTATGACCACAATAACATGCAATTTTGAGAGAACCACCTTATTGTATCTAAACAAAGCAAAACCTGCTGGCTGTTTCTTCTCTACTCAACTGGTAACTAGTCAAGTTGTTGGGTAAAACATTCTTCTCTTATTTTCATATTAAATTTCCAACTATAAACTTGTCAGCACCATGACCATTTGCACCTAATGGCAATACTGTGAAATAAATAAGGAGAATGGAGGCACAGGAAGAGAGCTGAAGCAACCTGTTTGAGAACACTGCTAGTAACTGATATTACATGAACTGATTCGGGGTCCACTAATGTGTTTCTCCTGCTAGTTTGTAACTCATGGTATCAACTTGGCACAAACTGGAGTTGTTTTGGAAGAAGGAACCTTAATTTGGAGATGTACCTAACAGATTAGCCTGTGAGAAAGCCTGTTGTTCTCAACAATCTAAAGTATATGGGGTTGTTGATATGGGAGAGCCCAGCTTACAATGGATGGCCCCACCACTGGGCAGTGGTCCTGGGTGCTGTAACAAAGCAGGCTATGTGAGTGATGAGGAACAAGCCAGGAACTGCAGTAACTCCCTTCATGTCCTTCCCAGCAGCTCCTGCTTTGAATTCTGCCTTACCTTCGTTTGACAACGTGAAAGGATAAGAGAAACCAACTACTCTTCCTCAAGTTTCTTTTGGTCATGCATGATGTTTATGACAACAACTGAAACCCTAACCAAGATAGTCCTCACCCACCAACTCAACTAAAAAAAAAAAAAAGCTAGAGTATCATAGTTAACTTAATGCACAATTTATTGCATGTTACCATGTACAGTGTCTGTACACGGTTTTGTTCATTTATAATTATCCTTGGAACATACTAAAATGTCATTTTGGAACCAGTGAGATGACCCAGTGAGAAATGGTATTTGCTGCCAAACCTGGTGACCTGAGTTCATTCAATGGAGCCTACACAGTGAAAGGAAAAAGCTACCTGTCCTGGGTTGTCCTCTGACTTTTACATGCACACTGTGGAAAAGTGTACACACACACACACACATGCAAACACACATACAGAGACACTAAATAAATGTAAAAAAAAACTTAAAAAATAAATATTAAAAGCCTAAAGTGCTATTTCAGATCATGTAGTCAAATGTATACCCCATAGTCATTTTCCAACATAATAAGCAGTAGACATTTTGAAGTTTTCTGAATTATTTAGTACTAAGTGCTATGCTCTGTGCAGGTTGAATGGACTGTGGAAAAGTGTACACACACACACACACACACACACACACAAATGCAAACACACACACACACAGAGACACTAAATAAATGTAAAAAAAATCCTAAATAATAAATATTAAAAGCCTAAAGTGCTATTTCAGATCATGTAGTCAAATGTATACCCCATAGTCATTTTCCAACATAATAAGCAGTAGACATTTTGAAGTTTTCTGAATTATTTAGTACTAAGTGCTATGCTCTGGGCAGGTTGTATGGACTCATGAGATGAAATCCACCTTTCTCAGTTTCAACACCTTCCTCCATAGAATCAGACCATCAGTGGGGATTCCTCAGCCATTAAAGCTTCTGGCATGTATATAGGTATAGTAAGGAGTTCAAGGTAGCTTCTAAGAGTTCCATTCATCTTGTACACACTCCGAGTTATTCACTCAAACACTGGTATAGGTGTTACCCTGAAAGGATTTAGCAAGTTTAATTAGGGTCCTTCATTAAGTGATTTTAAGTTACAAAAGTTATCCTGTATAGTGATTCAAAGCCATAGCAAGCCTCCTTGAAGTAGAAAAACAGATTATTGTAAACAGCCTGCAAAAGGGCCCACCTGGCAAGTAAAGGAGGTGGGCTCTAGTAGCTAATCATGATCTCTGTTCAGAGCCAAGAAGAAAATGGCAGACCAGACTTGCACTTCCAATACAAACAGGCTAAATTCTGTCACCAACCAATGAGCCTAGAGGATGACCCCAAGGTTAAAAAAAAAAAAAAAAAAAAAGAGCCAGTCTTTGGGTGTAAAGTAGAGGAAGAGGAAGAGGAGAAGAAGGAAGAGGGGGAGAAGAGGAATTCTAAGTGGTTTTCTTGACATTCAGTGTTGCCAAAAGTTTGTAAAATGGAAAGAAAAAGAAATCAAGCAAACTTAATTTTTATACTATCAAGTATATCGCAATTGGGAATGTGATCCTTTAAGTAAAATTATATAAATTCTTATCTATAGGGAATTTTTATTTATGATTTCTTTTTCCAAATGAGATATATTTTAGGAGCCAGTTATAAATATTACTAGCAGGCCTGTGAAATAGCTTAGTGGTTAAGAGGACCTGAGTTCTGTTTCCAGCACCCGCATTTGGCAGCTCACAAGTGCTTATGACTCTACTTCCAAGAGAACCAGTACTTCTATTCTCTGTGGGCATTCACATGCACATACATATACCCCCGATACACACACTTATACAGATGGAGAAATGCATTATCATTATATGACTTATGATGTGTTAATTATTTATTATTGGACTTACAAGTAAATATGAGCTTTCTACCCAATGTCCAAAATTATAGAAATAACAATGGATAGCCTAGCTACTTCTGTTATATCTATAATTTTATTTTATACAAGTACAATTGTTGAGGTCTGTACCCAACAGTCCTACTGAACTATTTTATGCATTCTGTGATGCCTATCTTTGTCTTAAGTCATTCAATATTTTAGTGTGTTTTAAGTCATTCAACATTTTATTGAGCTTTTATTTTCAAATAATGTTAAAATTAAAATAAAGATACATTATTATATTAAAAAACACCATACTAGATAAATAATCCATAATAAGTTTTTCATGGTACTTAAACTCATATTTTCTATTAAAAGTCCTCCTACATATATAGAATAAATGAATGATTTTTAAAATTCTTAAAATTTTTAGTGTATTTTGATATGTCATAATTATTTCTATAACTTATTACAGAGACTTACAGCAGATTTTTAGTGACAGTTTTTCACTAAAAATTTTGCAGTTAATTTACACTTTTATACATTTTAATTTTTGCAATCTGTTATCTTGGTGGGAGATTTCACACACACACACACACACACACACACAGCTTTACAGGTTGACATTATGTGTTAAATGTGAAAACAATTCCTTCAGACAAAGCAAATATTAGGAAATATTAAGTAAATAGTTAGACATTGCATAGTCAATGGTGAGTAAATTTTCATAGGCACCCCATTTTTTAAACGTCAATATTTAAAAACATTTGCCTATACTCTAATATTTGCACAACAAATTTCACATTTGCGTTTGAGTACATCCTTAAACTACAATACCTCGAGGCAACAAATGTCTAAGAGAATCATGATTAGAATAGAAGGCAATCTGATGTGGCTTCCCAAACAACAGTCTTCATGTTGGTCACGCCTAAGACAAATTAGTAACCAGTAGCCACATTATTCATACTACTCTACCTCTGTAAAGTGAAAATTTGCGCTGACACTAACTCAATGCATTTACTGTTGGCCTATTAGGTCACAGAAACTGGGGCAGGCCCTGAAGAAAATCAGAGCAACATTTGCAGAACAGTTACAACCTGGTGCAGAATGTCTATTGACTTTCCTCCCTAACATAGCAACTGGGTTTTTTTTCCGTGTCATTGATGAACAAATAGAAATGGATCTTCTGTAACTCCCCCAAACATATTCAGCCTTTCATGGATCCAGAATTGTGGTTCATACTTTCTGACTTCATGTCTACATTTTTCTAACGGTCCTGCCATGCATCACATAAACACTCTCATATTTCTTAGTAAGATATGAAAGCTGTGGATTTGTTATTCGACTAATTGTGCGCTTGTACTTTTCTTTGGGTTTCCAATATGAATTATGTGGAAACCTTGGAAACACTTAAGGGATACTGACTCCTATTCATTTATCTTAATAAAAGTAGGACTTGGGGAATGAGGCGTTCCAGGGCGCAGTCTAGACAAGGAGTAATTTATTAAAAGAAAAATAAAAGCAGAGAAAAGCACCTTGGGAAGAAGCCATAGCCAATGCATTTATATTTTCTAGTTCTATACATAACCATAATGTTTTTGGTGAAGAAATTGTTTGCCATTTTTCCCAGTCCCTCTTAAATTTTAGTATCAGCTACTCATACCTTTGTCTGGTTTCCACGTAGGAAGAAGAATCATGAGTATGCTCAAGTCTGTGGGTCCAGAAAGATTTGGGGGTGGAGGTGGAGTATCTCTTTTACGTTCATTTTATTTGTGTGTTTTTCCTTGTATATTACCTAGTTTAAACTCAAGGGAATGCTGAATGAAAATTACTTCAGAAAATAGTATACGGAACTTTCCTTTCCAGTTCCAAAAGCATCCTCAGAAGAAACATGGTTGATTCTTGAGATGCCTGTAACAGACCGGCAGCTTAATGAGAATCCCAGTGTTCCAAAGACCCATGTCTTAGAATTGGAGTAGAACAGCATTTGCTTTGGTATATGAATTATGATTTCCTTCACTTTGGGATGCGATTGCCTGATGGTGCTTTTGCAAGTTCCAGTTTTCCAAGAATGAGGGATTCTTTGTACTGGCCACACTGGCCAAAGATTGTGCTTGAAAACAAATAATTTGAAAATTCACTTATTTGTGTGCTGGGAGAATGGCTCCATTGATCTAGTGCTGGCTGCACACATGTAAGATGTGAGTTCACACCCCCAGCACATATGCTAAAAGCTGGGTGAAGAAATGAGCCTCTAATTTCAGTGCTGAGGAGACAGAGACAAGAGAAAGCTGGAGGCTTGCTTGTCAGCTAATACAGACAAACTGAAGGTCTCCAGGTTCAGTGAAAGATCCTGTAGTCAATGAAGATTGACCTTTCACCTCCACACTCATGCACACACAGAGAAACGTGTACACAGACAGATGCAACATACACATAAATAAACAGTCATTTATTTAACAGAGACAATAGTTTTCAAAATCGCAGGAAAATGATAATCTCTTAATAGATGACTGACTGTAGAACATTGTAAGTAGCACACTTCAATGCGGTGCATGTTACTCAAAAGCAAATGAGTAAAATCAGGTGAATATTTATAAATCCTACCTAGTGAATACATGGGGGTTTAATAGATTGCTGTCTGTCTTCTGATATTTTTAAAACTATAATTGAAAAGGAAGGAGAGGGAAATATTGGATTTGCTGTTATTATTTTATCTTTGAAGAGTAAATACTAGGGGGATTGTTCTATCAAACAAATAAAACTAGATTGTCATAGTAATAATATCGACTTGGCAATGGTAGATTTATAAATGGATTGTGATCGTGAGTATTATTTGGAAAGTTTAATAAAATAATAAGCTAAGCAAAAGCTTAGAACCATAGTAAATGCTACAGCTGGCAGGTGGTTGGGTAGTAACTCAATTCATTGTCTGGCTCCTGGGTAGAGATCTTTATTTCAGAATTTAAATTGGGCATGTGAGTTTGCACCATGAAGACAAGAACTCAAGAGCACAGGAAGTGGATATGCGTTTTATCATTAGGATCAGCAGTTGCTTTAAGCACTCGTCTCTTTCCCTTTGAAGGCAAAGGGGGATTCTGCATTTGCACTGCCTATAAAGCATCTGAGGATGATAAGAATCAAGAAGACATTCTCAGCAAAGAACACTGGAAAGGAAATTCCAACCATGCCCCACCTGGTGAGTGACATGACATGTCATGTCCTATTACCTAGTTGTCTGGTGGGAAGGACTTACCTTGAGCACGTTTGCAAGCCCTCACTTCACATCCTCGTCACAGGAACCCTTCCCCCACTCAGCTGCTCAGCTGCAGAGGTTCCGTGCACAAGATTCTAAGCTGACAACAAAGATGACTTCATTCTCCTTTTACTTCATATTTTCAGCACTATGTCTTCCCAATAGAGTAGGATATTCTAGTTTATATCAATAATTCTCTATAAGCAATTTTCTTCGTGCACAGACACACATTCAAGAATAATGTTATTTTTGATTATAAAAGTAACTCATACTTGTTAATATATTTAAAAATATACAAATGCATAAAGAAACCAAAAATTACCTATAATCTTATTGACTTACTCGCAAGTAATATACTCGCTAGAGAATATGTTCACATGCACGTATTCTCATTATCTTTTTGCCTACCTGAATATGTTTAGAAACAAAGAAATGCATAAAGAACTTAAAAGGATCCAATGATCTTATTGATTTACTCACTAGTGACACAGTGGTTTATATATATTCTTACAGTTATTACAGATATGAATATTGTAAATATTTAATAGGAAATTCGTAAGGTCGATGGAGGTATATGCAAAATAGCGATGATTTTCACTATCTATCCCAAACATACAGTGCTTTTCAATTTCCTCCAGAAAATTCTGCAAGGCTAAAGCTATACAACATGGTGAGTGTAAACTTTGTGCAGTAACCATGTGTCTGACACTGGGAAAAATAATGAATTGATCTTTAGCGCTTACTGCACATCAGGAAGAGTGACAAATGTTTTGTAAACATTGCCTCATTTATATTTAGTGTTCCTAGAAAAAGAAAGGTTTTTTTTTTTTTTTTTTTTACTTCTTTGTCCATAAAATGTGGGAAAGAAGGTATAGTTTCAAATTGTTATAACCAAGAAAGATGGGTTATGTCTAGAAGTAGTTAAATCCATTGTCAAAATCTTATAGCTGCTACTGTCCCCTGGAGCTGCCCACTGCTAGCTATGGTTAACTGAACCATACTCTTCATTCTCGCTGTCAACTGCAGGCCCTTGGGCTGCATCTCTTTTGAGCTGTTTGTACACACAGTTTCAAAAAACAGCAGGAAGCTTTTATACTCAGACCACAATAATGAAAGAATTTGGCTCTGGGTTTCCCTAGTTCCTCAGAGTATTATAGGATATAAGCCTAGGCATTCGGGAGGCTGAGGCAAATGGGTCACAAGTTCAAGGCTAGCCTGAGATAAATAACATGATCCTATGTACACCCCTCTCCAAAATAAAAGCAAGAATCTCCCCCCAGAGAATTCCAGGATCTTTTTGTGCCAGGATTGTGCCAGGATTTGATACCATAATAACACTAGCAACATGTTCTCTCCATCCAGAGGGAGGATGGGGAAACTTCTGAAAATATAAAGGATCCAGCATCTTGTACAGAGAAAATGATAAGCCACCGGTAAACTCAGTCTTCCATCTGTGATGTCAGGACAGAATGGCTGTATGGGAGACACTCCGCCTTTTTCATGAAAAGCAACCCTTGTGAAAGAAACCATGGAACACTCTGGGCTTAGGAATGGGCAAACCAGCAAGGAGAGTGCCATAGCGAGCACAGCTGACTTTAATATAATGGATTAATTTGTCCAAGTTGCAAGACCATCTCTTCTGTAGCTTGGGGCTATGCTCCTTCATGCCACCTGCTTTCAACACCCTGTAACTCGAGTGTTTTCTTCTTCTTCCACCTTTATATGCTCCTTATGTGTAGTTGTATTGTAAAGGTAAGTTTACGATTATGTAATAAAAACTCTGCAAAAAGTAAAGTAAAAAAGTCTGTTGACTAAATGCAAGCTATGTGGCAGTCTGTTTCTCCCTTGGTTTTTGAGCATGTACCCACAGCCTTAATGAGTGTTAAATTTTATATCCTGTTGCTTTTGCTTTTCTTATAAGAACATGGTACAGTTTATTTTTACATCGAATGCATTCTGTGTTTCCTTACGGAGACTGTATAGTGCTTACCACTGCTGACTACCTAAGCATTCTTGCCTTCTGCTGATCTATGGGTAATAGAAGATCCCTCCGGAAGACATGTCTCTGAAGTTATAATCGAATATGCTATGGACTTTTATCACAAGTCATCCCAGTGCAAAGTGGCATGAGATTTACTGCAGTTACAGGAAATGCAAATTTGATCTGGTATATGACAAGTTTAAAGCTCTCTAAAGAGCTGGGGTTAGAGAAGCAGTTCACTGTTTTGAGGGTGATTTTGAGTAACTATTTTCCTGGGCACTGTAGGCTAAGTGCCTGCAGACATAGTGCTTTTCTTGTGTGTGATCGTCATATTTACCTTCTTATTGTAAAGATATATGATACAAATGTCATATGCTCCTGAGGCTAACACATCTAAATGCCATGTGCTCCAGAGGCTAGCACATCTAAGTGATAGGACATTTCTTTGTCTGAGTCCTTGTCTCAAAGTTAACTTCCACTCAAGAACAAGGCAGGTACTTAGAGTTCTGTTGTTGTCTGACACCTGACTTTTGCTCATCCTGATTGTGATTTCCCTGATCTTATGAGGGAGCCCTACCCAAGAATAATGTTTAAGAGCAATCAGCCAGTAGAACGTCTGAGTTCCAGCTGGAAGAGACAGCTTTGAAAAGTGCTTCCCTTTCTCCTGCTGGTTATAAAAGGTAGGATGATAATATATATACATACATACATACATATATATATATATATATATGTGTGTGTGTATGTATATATATATATATATGTATATATATATATATATATATATATATATAGTCATAATGGCTGATGTCAATGCATATGAGATTTTTAGCATGACATATTACTCAAAATCTGAAACCTTCAATAAATGTGTAGAGTGAGAGACCCGGACATGTAGGAGAGACACAAAACCAGTGAAAAATGACATGTACCTAAGGACATGTGCTTGCAGAACTGGAGTCAGATCAGCCATTCTTCTTTCAGTCGTTTAGATAATACAGTGCTTTGCTTGGTTGCTTAAGCACGTGTGTGTATACACAGTGGTTGACTTTGAAATGTAATGTTTGGTTAACAAATGGTATTACTGGGTGTACACATTACATTATGAAGAGTAATGACAGAACAGAACTAAAAAGGAGAGCGTTACCAGGCAGTGGTGGTGACACATACCTTTAGTCCAGGAACTCGGGAGTCAGAGGCAGGCAGATCTCTGAGTTCAAGGCCAGCCTGGTCTACAAAATGAGTTCTAGGACAGCCAGGACTACATGTCTGAAAAAAGAAGAGGGTTCAAAGGGTGTGCATACAACTGCATGCCTAGGAGCCACGGAGGTGAACGCTTACTTGTGTGCATCTATATTGGAATGTAGCCCCCGCCAAAGAAAGCTGTATACAATTTGTACATAACTTGTTACAAGTTAGGACTTCATCAAAACCTAAGCATTGCTCACCAACTTTGGTTTACAAAAGGAAATAAAGATAGCAGACTTGCAGAATCTATTAATGCTAATGAACACATTGCCAGAAATGTTTTTAATACAGAGCCTAGCACTGTAAATTTCTAGCAGATTCTTCAGAACTCTATGACTCCCTGGCCTGTCTCCATTTATTTTCCCTTCACTAAAACTGTGTTCCACAGAATAGGGCGCCTGCAAGAGTGCACAGAGCAAGGTTCTAGAAACTGAAGGCATGAAGAGTCACGAAATGTCACAAGGAAACAAGTTACTCTTGGTCCATCAGTAACCAAGCAGATGCCAAAAAAAATCGGGTGCCCAGAGGATGGTTTAAGAAATAATGCATCATTTTCAGAGTGCACCGGATATTTAAAAGTATCTTTTCTATTCCCTTGTGTATAGAATAGGTATGGCTTAAATTAACACATCTGTGTTTGCTTTTAATTCAAGTCAACTTTCATTCTCCATCCTGTGAGACTGCCAGACTCTAGATAGCCATTGAGGCTCCTTAGAATCATAGTCCCTAGAGTTATATCCCACTCAGAAGCTGGCAGTGGAGACGTCTTTGAAGATCACTGTGACCACAAAGACGCCTGCTACATACCCACAAACCCTGAGTTCAGCTATACAAAACAGTCCCAGGAGCCCATGAATGTCCCTTGATGCTGTCCTCATCTTTTAAAAAAGGGACTTGTGAATCATCTGCCCCACACCTATACATGTGCTACACAAAACATACGCAAAGGTAAGCTAAAGAAGCGAAACTTCTGCCTCTTTGGGGCTTGGAGAGGTGGAAGGAAATGAGTTCAGAGGGTAAAGCTAGGTATGTAGTAGAGTGAAGCTAATGTTGGCCCTAGAGGGAAGGCTTCAGGCATGGTGAAGACAGGCCCCATGTGTTTGTATAACTGTTCTAGGATTCCTTGAAGAGTAGGGAGGCTCTTGGTTAGTGTCAGTTGAGTTCTGAGAGGGACCCAATTAAATGAGGATACTGTTCCTTCTTGGCTTAGTCTGTGTGTACAGGTGCATAGTGAACTCTAGGGTTGGTGGTTTCCATTTCACTTAGCAAGACTTAGGTCAGAGCCTATGGGTGGATGTGCAGGAAAGGCTCTAAGCACAAATTCCACAAGCCTCCTGGGTATAGGGAACATGGAACGCAAAGCCTTTTCTTGGGTTTGTTTGGTTGGCTGCTGTTTTGTTTTGTTTTAAGAGGTAAATCTAGGCTTGTGTTTTACCTAAGTATGGAATTCTTAGAGGTGCATGTTGGCTTCAGTCACTATATGAGGTATAAGCCTGTAGTTGGTTTGATGGACAAGATATTATCGAAAACACTTTGCAAGATAAGATCTGGGAATGTATTATTGTCTGTGATTGAATGTAATTGTGTCTGAGGCGAACTGAAGTTGGATAAAAAGCAAAGTCTGGGATGGCATAGGTGAGTTAAGTGTAGGGTTTGGTGAGATAATTACACAATTACTTTTATAATTGCTAGCGAAGTGAGAGGATTTCCTCTCTCCCCTGCACGTGCATGTATATGCACATATTGGTGCGTGTGTGTGTGTGTGTGTGTGTGTGTGTGTGTGTGTGTTGAAGGTTTAGATGTAACACAATTCAGGAATTTGTTACATGAAGGTGAAGGTTCTTGAGGCAGATTCTGGAATCGGGTGTAATTTTGAGATTAGATGAGGCAGTATAGGCTGTGGTTAGTCAGGCGTCTGTGGTAAGTTTGAGTAGTTACTTTTCAGATACAAACATCTTGGGCAATTTGTTTTGTGTCCACAAGAGGATCAAAAAGTAAAGCTTGTGTGTGTGTGTGTGTGTGTGTGTGTGTGTGTGTGTGTGTGTGTGCCAGGAGTGCAACTAGACAGTTTGTGTGCCTGTGTGCCCAAGTGTTTCAGTTTAATTATTTCTAAGACAATCTGAATTGTATCTAAGTATTAATCAAGTGACCAGAGCTGGCGTGACCAGTGAGCGCGCGACAAGTTTGGATTTGGACCTGGGACGGAGCTGAGGCTGCAGTAGGGCTGGGGGTGACCGAGGAGTTACAGCTGGAGCGGGCGGGCGGTCCCGGTCCCGGGGGCGATCTGAGCCTGGGCTGCGGCTCACTAGCTTGGCTGGTGGGTGACAGGCAGGAACCGGAGCAGCACTGCCGCCTCTGGCGCGAAGGCTCTGGCGCCTCCTCCCGCCCCATCACTGTGGCTCTGTGCGCGCTGCCGGCCGCTGCTCTCTCCAGCCTCTGAAGAAGAAAGCCCCTGAGCCGCTGTCGCTTGAACCATGGCTTCGGGCCGAAGGGGTTGGGACAGCTCCCACGAGGACGACCTGCCTGTGTACTTGGCCCGTCCCGGCACCACAGATCAGGTCCCACGGCAGAAGTACGGTGGCATGTTCTGCAACGTGGAGGGTGCCTTTGAGAGCAAGACGTTGGATTTTGATGCCCTGAGTGTGGGACAGCGCGGCGCCAAGACTCCCCGGAGCAGCCAGGGCAGAGGCCGTGGCGCAGGGAACCGGCCCGGGATGGAAGTGGACGCGCGCAGGGGACCGGGCCGGGAGGAGAGCAGGGAGCCCGCGCCGGAGTCCCCCAAGCCCGCTGGGGTGGAGATCCGGAGCGCCACCGGCAAGGAGGTCTTGCAGAACCTTGGTCCCAAGGACAAGGTAAGAGAGCTGGGGGTCTTCTCCCCCATGGCCCTGGCCCCCTTCTCAGCCTCGGCCGCCATGGCCTGGATAGAACTTTCTTACTCATACTTTACAAGGAGATGGGCAACTGGGCTGAGAAAAAGGGCATCCTCCAAGGGCCCAAGTTCTCACGTGTCCCCAGTTGTAGCATCTTCCAGTGTGTACTGCAAGGGTCTCAGGTCTGGGTCTTTATCCCAGTCACCCACCTGCACCCTGGCTGGTTAGTTCTGGGTGGGTGTGTCAACCCTGGTCTGGGAAGGCTTAGTGAATCCCAGACTTCCTTTACTTCTGATGAACCAAGAGAACAATTGTCTTGATTCCCCTTGGTCCCGGATTAAAATTTAATCCAGGTCACCAGGGCAGAGGGCATAAGAAAATGGGGTGACTCTCTGACTCTTCTGAAACTTTTGGGTGTGTGGGGCCACTAAACATCGGAATCGCCATGCCTCACTTCTGTCATAGCATGACACTTCACATCTGTGTTTATTAAGAGTATATTTGTGTACATAGCTTGGCACGAGCCTGGGTCTCAAGGGATGCAGCTGTCTCTAAAAAAAAAAAAAAAAAAAAAAAAATTACATATTTGAAAATAGACAGGGGCATTAAAAGTGCATATTAAACTAGCACGAGCTGCCAGCCCCCCGCTGCTCTTACATGTGTCAAAGCTAATTTCTTCTGTGTGTGTTTTAGAGAGACTCACTCTGCACTGAACTGTCTGCGCTTACTATGGAGATTTATGTGTTTATCTCATAAAAAAGTCAGAGGCATGGTTTAGAAAATTCAGGGTCGGTGCAGATCTGGAGGAGTCAACGTTGCAATCGTAGGATTTGAGTTGGGGAACAGTAGTAATCAGATGACCTCACCCTGGTCTAGGCAATGGCTGCACACTCCACCCCCACCCCCACCCCCACCCCCGTGTATTATTCCTCACTAATGCCATCATGAATAATATCCTGCAATGGAAATGTCTGCCTCACCGTGATTACGGTTAATACTCATCCTGCTTTGAGCTGTTTTTCCATTAAAATGCAATGAGGTAGTGAAAGGACAGCTTATCTCTCCCTGGCTTGATTTTTGATAGTTTTTTTTTTTTTTTTTTTTAAACAAACTTTTAAGTACTGTTCCTAACCAGGGAAAGCAAGACCTGAAGCTAGTTGTGCGTAGAGCGATCCTTTGTAAGACAGTGTCAGCATGCCTCGGAATTACTCATCTGCTTCCTGATCTTCATCACTTCTTCCTCTGAGTATGAGACTCGTGTCGGCCCGGCCCACTAACCCTTTTAGGAAACGCTTCTGGTATACAAGAAAGGTTTTGGCAGACTGCTCAGCAGAAGAATAGCCCTCTACAGAAAGCTAATTGCTTCTCTACATGTCTAACTTCATGACTCTTAAAATGTTCCTTTCCTGGCGTAAGGGGGAAAGGAGGGAGTGGGAAAGGCCAGACACAATTGCTGTGAGTCAGTTCCCTTTGCTGGAACACCCCTGATGTAAGCCAGATAATATGCTTGCTTTGCAAGACTGAAGCATGGTAACTAGAGAAAGGGAAACTGGTCTTCCTTTAAACCCAGCAA
This sequence comes from Mus caroli, assembly GCF_978045245.1. NCBI lineage: Eukaryota > Metazoa > Chordata > Mammalia > Rodentia > Muridae > Mus > Mus caroli. The sequence continues at coordinate 41,395,087 of NW_028227274.1, read as the reverse complement.
TTCTCTCGTTTTTGTTCCCTTTCACAAACTCTATACTTTTTGGCTCTTAATTGAAAAATAATAATATGACTTAGACATCAGCAGGGTTGCTAGAGCTACATGGGTTTTTAAGTTCAGGCTTGCTGTCTGCTTCTTGCAGGCCATGTTATTATCTCTAATTTTCTTTAATCACACCGTTTAAAACACACACACACACACACACACAGGGGTTATCTAGTTGTACTTAAGGTTTATTCCCTTGAGTCTATGGACTGTGTGTTGGGGTTTATATCTGGCCCTGCCTGGGATGCCTGGCACATTGGAGGTGGTTAAGACATGTTTGATATTAAAATTCCTTATTTAAAACATCTGTTTTCCTAGGCTGGTATAAAATAACATCTGTACTGGTCTAAATATCTGCTGTCTACTACTCACTACCTCATGAAGCAAGTTATAGACATCTTAGATCGGAAAGCTAACAAACTTGCCTACCTATATAGTATCTGCAGTTTATTCTTAGAAAAAAAAAAAGCATTTCCTTATTAAAAGACATTTAAAAGATTTTAAGTATATGGGTTTGGCTTTCATGTCTGTCTACAAATGAAATTGTGCAGGGGCATGGTAAGAAGTCCTAAGCCTCCATGATTTAACAAAACAATAACAACCACTTTTTGGCACCTGCCAGTTGTCTACGAGGGTCACAGGGAAGTTCTGTTCATCATTGTCCTTCAGAGATCATTTTCACACATCAGCAACGGGAGCAGTCTAAGTAGCCAGTTGCACACAGACACAGGAACTTTCTTGCAGAAGTTGAGTAGGATGGGAGCTCACATTTCATTGGTTAAAGCAATCACATGACTTTAGAGGAACTGGAGGACTACATGCTTATCACTATCCTGTAAGGCTGGGAATAACTTCTAAGCAACTCTAGTATCTTCCAGAAACTAGGGATAGACTATTGGGAGAGGGTTGACATCATCTCTTCACCAAATATATAAATGAAGCCTGTAACCAAGACTCCTTGGGCTCTAGGTTTCTCATCTACAAGATGATAATAACACTGACTACTTTGTTTATAATTAGAACTTAGCATATATTATTATATTACTGTTCAACTTCATTTACCTTTATATGTTTGTAGGCAATCTGTGTGTGTGTGTGTGTGTGTGTGCATACTCGCACACACACACACACGCACACACACACACACACACACACACGCACGCACGCACGCACGCACGCACGCAGGCAGGCACGCAAGCGCGTGCTCTGTCTGTTTCTGTCTCTTTCTCTGCCTCTGAAGGCTTTTTCTGGGGTCCTGTTGTATAGCTCAGGGTAGGAAGGAACTCATTGTGATGACGTTCCTGCCTCTGCCTACTGAGTCCTTGAATATAAGTAGCTTATCTTTATTAGTCTTGTTATCCGTAGCTTCCTTGCCTTCCTCCTTTAGGTGCATTCCAGTGTTGTGACTTCTTTCTCAGGCTATGCTGTACTGTATACATTTTCTTCTGAAAAGATGGTGTGCCTTGGCTTAAGAGCTGAATCTGGAGCTCCAGATGGGATGCAGCCATAGCAGAGTGCATTAGGCTGCTTAATTTTCTGGATTTACATGCAGCATATGCTTGTGTTGTACAAGATTACAGCTAGTGATTAATTACCTGTGTCTTATTGTCTCCATAGTAAGCTCCTTGTTAACCACGCTTTCAGAAACTCTCATAAGCCCCTCTAATGCTGAAATGGCCCATTTCATGATGGTTCAGGTGGATTAAAAAAACAAACAAACAAGTATAGAATCTTATTTTCTTCCCTATAGGTTTTCCATTATCTTAGCTCTCTCCTCTAGTTAATCAGTACTTTTCAAGCTGTATTTATGACGCAACACTGCCAGCTTTTTGCCATCTACAGATACGATAGCAAGTAGCAAGTTTTAGGCACATTCTTATATAATGTTATGTGTTTATTTTTCCAAGAAATGATTGCATGTATCAGGAAGTTGAAGCATACACCAAATAATCCCAATCACATAGGTGATAAGTAGAGAGAAGCAGACCCAAACCCTTGACTTTTCTGATCATTGCTTTTTGTAGACAGTGGGTAGCATTATTATTTTAATTTCACCAGCCTCAGCATCATGCTAGCTCCTGACATGTCAAGATAATACCAAGCAAGAACAGATCTTCCATCAACACCACCAAAAACCCCGCTATCCTGGCACTCGCTCCTTACTCAGAAAAGCTTTGAGATGAGTCGCTCAACCCATGAGAACAGTTGGTGCAAGATCCTTATTTGTCCACGCCCATCTAAGCCTATTAAAAGATTATTGAAAAGTATGCTGATTAAAAAAAAAGATACATTTTATCTCTGACATAATAATTATCACACTCTTCTTAAAGAGATGAGTATATTTAGCAAATTATGAATAGGTTCATTATCAAGTATTTGGCAGAATAAAAATGTAAATAAATCTTTCTACCTTGTACAGGGAAGGCCCAATTCTTAGTTCCAGCCATCACTACAAGCAACAGTTTTGTGATTCTACAGCCAGGTGCAAATGGTTATCTTAATAACGTGCTTAAATTTTTCTCATGATAGATAACTCACACTACCAAATTCTTCCAAAATTGACCAATGCTCAATAAAACGACACTAAGTGCATAGGAAAGCAATGTTAAGTATAAAGTGTGTATTCCTTAAGCAATTTTATTCCACCCAAAGTGCAATGTTCAAAGCAACAAGAAAATTACTGAGAGGAGCAGAGTCATGCCACCAAGTCTGCAAGAACAAATGATACCTCAGAGGCTTTGTCATCCAGGAAAACAAAGCCATGGCATTTTGATTGCATGGCTTTGCTAGTGACTCAGTTCCAGGGACTCATTGCTACTTCCCTGGTTTCCATGTGAGGCTCTTCTGTGCAAGATGTTTTCCCTATGAAGTCAGCCATGGCTCCATGGGTAGAAGGGAGGATTAGAACAGGATGAGATGTGAACCCTTAACTTTGTTGTCCTGCGTTTTAAGTGTTCAAATTTGGTCGGTGTGCCTTTCCTTGCCCTGCAAATAACGATGGCTGCTGGAAATGGAAGCCCAGACTTAACAGAGGCCTCTTGTTGTCGGAGCCTAAGCCCAGGAGTGCAAATGATTTATATGGGAGTACTCTAGCAAAGTAGAGGGTAGATGTTGCCTAGAGAAAAGTGATCTTGCTATCCCGACTGACACGATAAGCTTGAGTCCTGTGTTCCTAGACCCAAAACTGAAGTATTTGAGAATTCTTGGCCTTCTGGTTAAGTTTGACAGTGGGTTTTGAGGAACATGCGAAACATGTCTTCTAAGTAATGCTGCAATTGGCAGAGTTCCCTCAAACTAATGCTCCCTGGAAACCTGGTTTTGCTGACTGCTCTGGTAATGTCTAAGATGGCTGGGCTGCTGTCAGGATTTCTGTCAGCGACTCCTGTAGCTGATACTGGTCATGATTTAGTTCTGCTGGGCATCACTCTTTAGAAATGCCTCCGTGAGATGAGACAAAACTTATCAGGAGTAGGAAGCTGGCTGAGAGGAATATGAGCTGAACCTCCACTTCTGCTTGGCTGGATTAAGCTTTCTAGATTAACGTCTAGGAAAATAATGTAAAGATATCTCTCTGTTCTCTATGTGTCCTCGTGGTATTTTGAAAGACACTTCACCTTCCTCAGAGAACAATAAAAAGAGGTAGGGAGAGCAAACAAAACCACAAACATTATTAGCTGTCTCAGCTTCCAGCTCCAACCAATTTACTAGCTGTAGCTTTGCCAACTCTCTGAGCCAAAGTTACCTCCTTCCTAAAATGAGAGGGCTGGTCCAGATGGTTACTATGGTAATAGTGCAGAAACTTTTCTGTTCTGAAGAAAGGTCTTATCTAAAATATTTGTACATGATTGATATTCTGTAGACCTCTGCACACAAATATTTATACATACAAATAGATGTATATATGTACATAAACACATTACATACAAAATACCGTATCTGTAGAGTATGAGAACCTAAAACTGCAAGCAACAAAGTCAGGTATAAGAGTGTTAAGTGCAGCAGAGAGGACTCAATGTGTAAAGTGCTTGCTGTGCATGTATGAGAACCTGAGTTTGGAATGCAGTACCCACATCAAATCCAGGTGTGGTGGCATGTGTCTGTAACTCCAGCACTGGGACACAGAGACAAGGACATTCTAGGGAAACCCTGGTAAGCCAGCTATTCAAATCAGTGAGTTCCAGGTTCAAAGAGAGATGTTGTCTCAAAAAATAAGGTAGTGAGCACTTGAAGAAGATAACTCAAAGTCAAGCTCTGGTCTCCACCACTGCACCACACACACAGAAACACACACACACACACACACACACACACACACATACACGTACCATGGGAGGAAGAGAGAAAGAAAAGAAATATTATAAAGATACAAATATATTTATTCACAGTTTAATGAATCCCAGCTATGTAGGTACAAAATGGAAAAAACTAAGATGGATTATGCTATGTACTGGCACATATTTACGGTTCTTGTGAGTCTGGAGGCTCAGGTAGGGGAATTGATTGAGGAGTATGGACTCAGTTAAACATCACACTAAGACCAAGTTCAAAAAACAAAGGAACAAAGGAAGGGAAGAGAAAAAAGATAAATTGAGTAAACAATTAGAAAATATTTTTAAAAAGCATAATCTTCCAGAGAAACTTCATGAACACAATAGAGGAGTTTTTGGCTCACTTTTTTTTTTTACAACACACACACACACACACACACACACACACACACACACTGCACACATTCTAAACTAAATGGGAAGATGCAATATTTCTATGATCAGGTTCCTTTTTCCCATTCTCCAGAGTCTGAACGTGGTTGACCACACCTCAGTCTGTAAAACCCCACACCTTCTGTGCAATGGTTGTTAAGAAGTTAGGAGATCTGGTTCCTCAGAGCAGAGCTCTGTGAATGAGCAGGATTCACTGTCTTGATCCTGAGAGCTGCTTTGGCCTTTCCATCATGTGAAAATGAAAGAAGGCTCCATCTGTAAGCCAAAAAGCTTGCCTTTGCCAGACAGGGAATCTGCCTTGATGCTCCACTTATGTATAAGAAATAAAGTTCTGTTATTTACATGCCACATAATTGTAGTGTTGTGTTACAGTAGAGGGATGTGACTAAGCTACTCAAAAATAAAGAAAACCAAAACAAATGGCAGAAACAACAAAACCCTAACAAAGGCTTAGAGCAAAGATGGATGGGAACACAATTTTTTTTTTTTTTTTTTTTTTTTTTTTTTGGTTTTTTGAAACAGGGTTTCTCTGTATAGCTCTGGCTGTCCTGGAACTCACTTTGTAGACCAGGCTGGCCTCGAACTCAGAAATCCGCCTGCCTCTGCCTCCCAACTGCTGGGGTTAAAGGCGTGCGCCACCACCGCCCAGCTGGAACACAGAATTTTAATGTGTTTCTGTCCCCAAGTATGTACAGCAGTCTTTACTAGCATTACTGCACAGCCGAGTGTTATGTTTCCCATAACTGATAGTTACCTCGACAAATCATTAGCACCTAAAGGCCTACAGTTCACAGTAGGATTTACTCTTGGTATTGTATATTCAGAAAAACTGACAAACATTTCTCTACCATTCTAGCATCTTACAGAATAGTTTCATTGCCCTAAAAACTCCTTTGTGCTGTACCTATATTCCCACGACCTCTTACAGCCACTAATCATTGTGTTCAGTCTTCGCCTTCCTAGGATCTCAGATACAGGCCATCTCCAAACTCCCTGGGAAAAATAGCTCTAGGACTACCTGGGTACTGACATCTATGGGTATTCCAGTCCCTTAAGTCTGTTCTCCCTATTCATTGGTAGGAGACTAATGGATTCATAAAGGTGGTCTAATTAGGATAATACACTATTCATCCTTTCCGTATAAGCTGTTTCATTTTTCAGTGAATTTATACAAATGTTAGTTTCCTCCATGCCTCTTCAATGCTTGATAACTCATTTCTTTTTAGTACTGAATAATATTCTCTTGTTTGGCCATATCATAGGTTATTTGTTTCACCACTGAAAGAAGTTAGAGTAGCTACACAGTTTGAAAATTACATATGTTAGCAGATTTTGTAAGTACAGACTTTTTTTTTTTATTCATTTGGGTAAATAGCAAGGACTACAATTGATTAATCATTTGGCAAGTGTATGTTTGGGCCTATGTCAATTTGTGTGCTGTTCATTGGTGGAGAAGAGTTTCTGGTCCTCAGAACAGGAAAACTGCAATAGCTTTTGCAATTCTCTGTCTTCTACTTCTAATAAGCGGAATGGCATTTTGTCACGTTTAACTTTCAATTCTCCAATGACATCAGAAGTACATGAAGCATCCTTGCTTCAACATCCATGTTTGTAGCTCTTTTGGGGGAAGTCTGTTAAGGTATTGGGTCCAAGTTTTAATCACATCATTTGTTTTCTTATTGTTGATTTTAATAATTCTTTATGCTTTAAATGATAACCTATCAGATGTATCTTTTGGAAATATTTTCTCCCCTTGACTTTTTTCTTCCCTAGATATTACCATTCAGAGAGCAAAATTCTTCATGCCAGTGGATCTCATCTTACCAAGTTAGTTCTTTCATGGCTTGCAAATTTGGTATTGTTCCTAAAGCGCCATCTAGTTCCCAAGGTCTTCTGTGTTTTCTCCTGTGTTAACTTGGATTTAGTCTTTTTCATTTCGCATTCATGCCTGCTCTGTTTGAAATGAATTTATATGAATGAAATAAAGATTGGATATATTTTTCATGGGTGTTCTGTTGTTTTAGCACCACTTATTGAAAAGATACTTACTTTGCTTCTTTGTATTGTCTTTTCCTCTTTGGAATGATCAATTGACTATGTGTTAATCTATTTCATAAAAATTCATATATGAATTACACATGTGGAGATCAAAAGGGTAAGTCACATTATCACAAGGAGTGATAATGTTTCCCTCAAAAGTCATAGACTAGCTAGCAAAAATCCTGTGCCAAGGAGAAACCTCCCTTGGAGTAGTTGTCAATATAAGCTATTGTCATTGTCTTTGTTGGCCTTAAGAACTTGGAGGTAATACTCTGATTGAGATCCATCAATCGGTGTATTTACTCTTCTGTCAATACCACACTGTCTTGATAACTGTAGTTTTGTACTATGTTTGAAAGCTCTATAGTGTCAATTTCTTTAATTTTATTCTTATCATTCAGCATTGTGTTGGTTATTCTGTATCCTTTGCATTTCCATATAAACTTGACAGTAATTTTAACAATATCCACAAAATGAATGTTGTACATGTATTGAATCTGCAGTTGTAAGGTACTGATAATTTGATGGCATTGAGTCTTTATATCTATGAAGATGTATGATTTTTCCATTCTTTTATCTCTTACTTCATACCTTTTATTAGCTTTCATCCTATACATCTTATACATATTTTGTTTGATTTACAATATTTTATTTGGGGAGTACTACTGTAAATAACAGTGTTTTATTCAAGCCCACCTGTTCAATTATACTATATAAGAAAGAAATTGACTTTTGTCCATAAATCTTGATTTCTGTATTCTTTATATAATCACTAGTCCTAGGAAGACTTTTTGAGCATCAAGTATATTTTTAGTTTCTGTTATTTGTGGAAAAATATGGAAAAATATCATTTCTAGGGGAATGACTTTTCTGAATAGTGCTGCCTGTAGTTTGTCTTTACAAATCAAACTTTCAGCCTTTCTATAACAAAATCAATATTGTGCTTTGAGATCATTAGTTAGAATATACTCATTCTGCTTACATATTTATACCCAGCTATTTAACTTTAAGGAAATCCATCTTACTATACTTTGGATGCAACGTAATTTACTCCTACAACCTAAGCTGTGTGCATACCTGTGATTTTTCCATATTCCCCATTTCTTCATGGCACATTCATGCCTTTGACTCATAAAGATGTATGTGTGTGTATGATGTGGTTACTAGACCTAAGTAGCAAGGCACTGAAAGCAATATACCTCCAAATGATGAAAGCTGCATGTGGGTATGGACTGATAATATTTAGTTATGTGTGCTCTGTGCTGAGTCAATATAATTATAAAATTTTTCTCCTTTCATGAAACTCCTGCAAAAGATTAAGACAAAAGTCCATTACTCTTTGGTAAATGAAACCAAGGGTTAGTTTCTTATTTTATTGGGGCACCACCTCAGTTTCTTTCTTCCCAATCTGTGTACCTGCATTTCCTTATCTAATCTTATTGTCTAGGGATTCCACTATGTTGATTGATATGACTGGTGAGAGGGTATATTCTCTTATATAACAATGCCTTGTTCTTGAGCTTAATAGAATGGTTTTGCTTTTCTTCCCATTAAGTGTGATGTTAGCTGTAGTTTTTTTTATTTGGTTGTTTGTTTTGTTTTTACACAAGTCTTTATCAGGTTGAGGCTATCCTTCCTCTTTTGTGATTTTCCAGGCTTCTTATATATATATACATATATATATATATATATATATACATACATATATATATATATATATATATATATATATATATATATCATGAATGGTAGTAGATTTAGTAAATTGCTTTTCATGCACTCATCCATATAATTATGTGATTTTTTTTCTTGTATACACAGTTATAATTACATATTACATTGACTGACTTTCAAATGTTAAAGATGCCTTGCACATTTGATGTAAATCTCACTTGATTGGGGTACAAAATTATTATTTATGTTTACTATTGGAATTGATTCACTAATTTTTGTTGAGGATTTTCAATTATATCTACAAAAATATTAGATGGCAGTTTTCTTTTTCTTTTTCTTTTTTTTAATAGTCTATGCCTCTGGCTTTAGTATTACAATAACGTTGTTCATAATGAATGAGTTAGGAAATGTATGTTTTTATCTTTGGTTGTGCAGGATTGATATAATTTCTTCTCTAAATGTTTGGAAAATGCATCAGTGAACCCATCTAGTCTTTGCATTTTGGGTCTGAGATTATTAATTATTAACACAATTTGTTTAATAGATATAGGTCTACCTTCTTAGAATTTCTATTTCTTCTGGTATGGGTTTGAAGAATGCGCTTTTCAAGGAACCAGTCCCTTTCATCTAAACTATCAAAATTCATTGTTCATAATACCTGCTTATTAATCTTTCAATACCCATGAGATCTCTAATGATTTCTGCTGCTTTCTGTAAATCTTTATATTCCTCTGGTTTGGAGTCAGCAAAGCATCAGAGTTGAATGGAAAGCAATACACGACCCTGGCATAAGATGAATAATGAAAATGACATACCTAGCAGTTAGTACTGAAATCAACAGGGAAACAGATTTTCATCAAATCCAGAAGGATGTCATAGTATCTAAAGCAGAAGGGAGAATTACAGAGTCTCTGAGACCCACAGAAGAAACTGAAAGCTAGAGCAAAGGTGAAGAGAAGTGAAAAAGGAGCCTTCAGGTGTCATTCTGTATTCCAGCTGCGTGGCAAACATTGTCATTGGCCTCGGTTGCTTTCTGTTGCATTTTATTGATTGAAAGCATCTACTAAGGGTAGATATTACTCAAAGGATGGTGCCAGAGATGGGGCTTAATCCATGTCCACAGGACCCAGGGTCCCACATGCTGTTATTGTAAATGATCTCTAATGAAAGCAGAGCCATTTGGTTTATTTCCAAGAAACTAACGTATCCTAATGAGAAAGCATGCCATGCTTGTGCTCTGTTAGAAGTGGGCTTAGGCGGGGTTCTTTTCCTCTGGGTAATATTCCCACTTCCTAGCACTTAGAATGCACTAAATAAAACCAATGAAATGGAAAGCTGTGTGATAAATGGATATGGCTAGATGGAGAAGAAAAAGGTAATTGATGAATGATAATATATCATAAGTTTGTTAGGGATGAAGTTTTCTTCTGTACACTACCCAGGAGGGAGTTATAAGGTGGTACACTATAAAATCTTTTCAGTAAGATTTCAGGACAAGGACTGGGAGTGGAGAGTTTGAATTGGATATGAGGGGTTTTAAATGAAGGTAGTGTATACAATATACCTGCTAACTGCTAAGACTTAGAAAACAAAAGATGCCTCTCAATTGTGTGGAAGAGAAGGCTGTGAACTTTCCCCATAAAAACCAGATAGTGAGTATTCAAGCTTATATAAGCTGTACTTGATCAACTATTCAATTGTGTTCAACAAAAATATTCATAAACAAGAAGTACACACACACACACACACACACACACACAAACTATATGTCAATGATGCTTTAGTCACAAAGAGTGGTTTATAGATAGTTTATCAGTCTGCTATATTTCTCTTGATTATAAAAAACAAGTTACAGATCCCCCCCCCATGTGTGTGGTGTGTGTGTTTCTTGAGCATGCACGAAGAGCAAAGCAAACCCTAACAAATTTTCAAAGAAAAGATTCAAACCTCTGAGGTAAACACTGCAACTGAGCAAGGACATCTAAAAAGGCACTTGTTCATCTTTCAGATGCCCAAGATTGGAGGAGGAAATTAAAAAAATAAATCTGTACCTCAAATTGAAGAGGGAAAATGCAAAACATTCAGAGAATGCGGATTTATGAAGTGAAACTAAGTTTGTTGAGAAACAAAGACAGGAGAATGGGGGAGGCAAGTAGGACAATCTGTAGTACACAGGGAAAGAAATAAAGGAAGTCCAAGTGATAGGAAGGACAAAGTTTCACCAGCTGTGCTAAAAATGGGAGAGGTGGGAAGGCTATAAATATCTACAGTGGCACGGAGAGGAGGATCTTGGGAAGAAATTCTCTTGGAATCGTGAACACTACATGATATCATGAAGTGGATGGAGACAAGGGTTGGCTCACTCACACCTATGACACGTCAACTGAGTAAGTAGAGTTTGGGGAGCTTAAATAACAGCTCACTCCAGACTTTATAGGGAGGGTCTCCTTGGGAGAGCGAGATACTTAGCCATTAGAAAATGTGTGCTCACTCTTTAGCAAACTTGTCCTAGATCAGAAATTCAGCCAGAGATAAGACTGACCCCTGGAGATATTCAGTGTGAATTGATGGCTCTCACTTTTCCTTTGGCCTGTTCGTGGACCCATCAGACTTTACTGAGAACCTGTCCTTTGCTCCTTCATGGGTCATTCACCAGTCTACAAGGTCCTTCAAGAGACTTTATAGTTGATGGTGCATTCATACAGGAAGGCTCAGAGGAGCCTGGATCCTCTTCAGGACACAAGATGGGCAAGGCAGAAGCAATTTTAAAATTCAGTGTAAAAGTTCAGTTCTGCTCATTCATTTTACATGTAGATAAAATCACAATAGGGGAATAAGGATGAGAATAAAAATAAATGCTTATTATATGAGAACACATATTTTCATTGTGACAAAATACATACAGCACCTAATTACCTTTGATTACAGCATATAAGATTGTACAATCATGACAAATAGTTCTAGAAGTTTCTAATTATCCCCAAAAGACATTTGGGGATACATTCACTACATTCTACATTCACTCTTCCGTCCAGCTTCCAACAACAACTGCAATGCTTTCTCTTGCTATGGATTCAATTATCCTGGATATTTTGCACTAATGGATTGTATGATATGTATGCTTTTTGTTTTCTTTCTTTCACTAATGTACTATTTTCACAATTAGTCTATGTTCTATGATAAATCCATATCTATTTTGGAAGGGGGCTGGATAATGTCCTAACATAGGAGTATGGCAGAGATTATTTATTCACTGTGGACACTGGGCTCTTTCTAAATATTACTTGTTGGGAATCACCCTGTTTCAGGTACTTTGTAAAGTTCTGTTTATTTATTAATTTAATTTAGTTGTATCCATGCGCAGTCTCAGAGGGAACTACCGTACTTATCCCACTTCAGGTATGAAGGAAGAGACATCAGGTTCATGTTTCCCTTGTGATGGTGTATCAGCTTATACAACTAATAGGAATTATCTATAGAGGGTTGTACTTTGACCTACATTTCCTTCTTGATGGAAAAAAGATGTTCTCTTTGCAGTCTCCTCCAACTGATTCTGCAGTGAGACACGTCGTGTGCTACTGGCTGCCTTCTGCAAGGTTCAAACCAGTCACATATGTGTTTATAAAAAGATAAAGCAATATAAGAATATGTTCTATGGGGATATGGTGAGGTATGGGGAAAGGGGGTGCCTCAGCAGGCCCATGCCAAGGCATCCCTTCCCCCTGAGGGTCCAGCAACATGACGGCATAGTATAGAATAGAGTTTATTCAGGGGTTGGGGAGGGGAGTTAGGAGGGTAGTAGAGGCAGAGAAAGGCAGAGAGGGAGAGAGTAGATAAGTAGAGGATGGCCGTGGCTATGAACAGGTGGAGAGAGGGGGAAGGGAAGAGGGAAAGGAAGAGCCCAAGAGAACAAGAAAGAAGCAAGCAGGAAGTAAGAGTAAGAGAGGGAGGAAGGGGCAAGCAGCTGCTTTCATAGTGGGCCAGGCCTACATGGCTATTGCCAGGTAACTGTGGGGTGGAGTTTAGAGAGAATATTTGGTAGACATTAGTTTAGACAAATCCGTCTGTTGAATAATGGAAGGAATCAGAGATCTGGAGATTGTGTTTGAAGAAGCCACCATGTATTTTAGTAATAAATATGCAGCATAACTGAAAATATTCAGTAACAGAATTATGAATAAAATAGGAAACACCATGGCCCACGCTATACAGCTGTGGCAGATGATGGTGCAGAACAGAATAATGACGTGACAAAGCACTTCGCCTTGTCCCCTCTCCCAGTCTTCAGAAGGAAGGCCTTGTCAGCTCTGTAGGTAGGAAAACTGAAATTTATAGATGATTAATAATTCCCATGGGACCCAAAGCTAAAATCCAACCAACACCTCTAAACTAAACACAGCTGCATTTTTAACAAATCAAGTAGAACATAACACAATTTTATCAGTGACCTATTTCTGAGTAGAAAGATAGTGGGCACTGTTTTTGCTTCTATTTCTTCCTTGTTCATATTCTCTACAATGCCTTGGGTTACACTTCCAAATGAATAGAAGCAGTGCAGGGCTGAGGAGATGGCTCCAAGGGTAAAGCTCTTGCTCTGGCAGCCTGAGAGCCTGAGTTTCAATACTCATGCCTGGGCACCTCCATAAAACTGGGTGTGTTTGCACCTAGCTATGATCCCAGCACTGGGGCAGAAGGTGGAGGAAGGAGGGTCACAGAGGCTTACTGCCCATCAGCAAAATTCTGGGTTCAGCAAGAGACCCTGTCTCAAAGTAATATGATGGCACATGTCCAAACACACACAAATGCATGCACATGCTCACACTCATGCATGTACACACATACATACAGAGAGAGAGAGAGAGAGAGGGAGAGGGAGAGGGAGAGGGAGAGGGAGAGGGAGAGGGAGAGGGAGAGGGAGAGGGAGAGGGAGAGGGAGAGGGAGAGGGAGAGGGAGAGGGAGAGGGAGAGGGAGAGGGAGAGGGAGAGGGAGAGGGAGAGGGAGAGGGAGAGGGAGAGGGAGAGGGAGAGGGAGAGGGAGAGGGAGAGGGAGAGGGAGAGGGAGAGACAGAGAAAGACAGACCAAAATAATATCAACAAATTAATTTAGATTAAAAAGCAATAAACTTCTTTTAGAAAGAAAAAGAACCACAGGGGCTGGAGAGATGGCTCAGTGGTTAAGAGCACTGCCTGCTCTTCTACAGGACCAGGGTTCAATTCCCAGCATGTACCTAGAGGAGATCACAACCATCTGTGACTCTAGTTGCACAGGATATGATGCCCTCTTCTGGCATTTTAAGGCATTGAATGCATGTGGTGCACAGACACATTCGAGCAAACATCAATGCATATAAAATAGAAATAAATACATCTATATGAATACAAGGAAGGACATTAAACCTCTCATGGGCCACAGTAAGATATAGGGATCTAAAAATCACATGCCAGGCACAGAGAAGTGAGGAAGCTTGAAAGTCAGAGTTTGTATACAGAAATGCAGTCTGTTGTTTGTCTCCTTATCATATCCACATTTGAGAGCTATTAATGGGTGCTGACCATTCTTCCCCCCTAAAGAAGCATTTTAACTTTGCAGTTTGTCCTGCTAATTTGAGAAGATAGTTAACAAACCATGACCAAACATGGCCAGCCAGTTATAGTCCAGTCGTGGGTGACGGTGATGCTGGAAAAGTGAGACATTTGGTTATTCAAATGATAGAGCTCAATCCTCTTGACACACACCCAGAAATCCTCAGCTATTATTTCAGGTTATTGCATTGAGCACTGGCCTGGAGCTTGCATCTGTCTGTACTGTGGAGCCTCACAGAGGCCTTGAGAAATAAGCCTCCCCTGTAGTGTTTATACAAAAACAATATTAGCTTGTTATTGTTGCTGTTGATAGGAACAACTTCATGATAACTATTCATTGTCTCCAAGGACTTGGTTGATGTTTGATTCCAAATTTATTTCCCCTTTCAAGTCGCATCTCCTTGTTTAATCAGCAGTGATGTGACTCCACAAGAGCTGTAATATTGTCATCATTTCCATAGAAACCGTCTGCAAAGCTACAAACAGAGGCTTCCACCCTCCCTGCAGGCTGAGGTAGGAAGGCCAGATGGGTTATAAGGAAAAAGGCTCTAAGTGAACCATAAATCACTTGGTGGGGGAAGAGATGGTGGGAGAGGAAATCACTTTAGGAGAAGAATTGTGTTTGGTACAGCCGTAGCCACAGGGAGAAATCCCCCAAGAAGTGGCTAATGGTGTGGGCAGCTCTCCAAGGTTAACGTCTGGAGTAGGTTACTTGCTGGGCCCCTGTACTAAGGAAACTGCAGACAAAGGACTCTTCCTCTGTGGGCTGCTGATCTCACAGTCCACTGGCCACAGGGGAGAGAGCCTTAATGTCCTGGTCAGCCTGGTGTGTATAAAGATAGAGAGTCAGGTGTAAGAGCTCGCATCTGTCTGGACCAACACCTTTCACATGATTGTCTCATCACACCTGCATAGTATCCCTGAGGGCAAGGTGTTCTTATTCCTGTTTTACAGGTGAGGAGACTAGGCAGTTCTCCCTCCTTCTCCTCTAAATCTCCCTGCCCTTTTGACTGCTTTTAGGGCCTCTTTCTCACATCTCCAAAGCTGGATGAGGATCACCCGTGTCTGTGTTCTTGGGTGCATCCCATTAATAATGATTATACTGTAATATGAATAAAAGCTAACTTTTCCCCCATTGGTCTGGGAGGGTAAACTTTGAGTGTAACATCTTTAGCACCTGCCTAGCACCAAATTATGAATGACTCAATGGTCCTCGATGTATTTTTCTGATAAAGGAATAAATAAAAAATTCCCAGTTAATTTATTAAATTGATTGTCTTTGTAGCTGTATCTGTGAGAGTTAAGAAAGTGTCTAGTATTCTCAAGCCTCCAAGAAATATTTGAATGGAAAAGTGAATGAATCAGCCAGTGTATTACCTGCTGTTATCAGTTTGTGACATCAAGCTTTCCTAGTTATAGACATAATATTACCTTGGCTCGTAGGAGTTTATTGTCATGTCTGGCCAGGCAATACTAAGCTCACACCTTCCTTTCCTTAGCTTGATATTGTTTGCTTTTAGAAGGGCAACCCAATATATAACAGTCGTCATTTGTAACTGACAGTCATCCCAGCCTGATGCAGAGAACACTAGTAGGTCTGACATCCAGGAGAACAGGGGAGAAGTGCTTGCATTATTCCCTGGGTAAGCTTCGCCAAATCCTTTCATCTTCATTTCTCCCTTTGAAATCAGAATTACTTGAGTTCCGCATGGGATTACTACAAATGCACACCTCTCAGTTTTTAGATGGGGTCTTAGGATATTATCACAGTTGATCTCAAATTCATAGGTTGACCCTCCTGCCTTGGTCTCCTGATTATCTGTGACTGCGAGTACAAATTCTCTTGCCCAGGTCATTCCCTCTCTTTAGAAGAGTTATCAGAGGTAGTCTATACCAGAATCTCAATGACTATGAAGCTTCCTTGATGGAGACCCTCCCTGCCGCCTCTTTGACATAATCTACCCCTGCCCCTAAGCCTTGCTCTTGGAGGAAGTTCACTGGGAAACATGGACCCCAGCACATTTAGCTCAGAGTGTTCTCATTTTGTCTAACAGAACAAATTACATTTAAGTCATTTGTTCAAGGCTCAAGGGTTCTGTAGACACTGGAACTGAGTCCTACAACCGATTGAGCAGTCTGAACTGGTGAAGTATACAGCCTTTCCAACAGACAGGCATCGTAGTGGAGAGGAGTGGCATACAATCCAAGGTCTTGATGTCTCATTATCGAATCCACAACTATCTGGCCCCCAAATCATATCTTTGAGTAAGTCATTCTCTTTGCTGGCCAGCTTCTAAGTGTACATATTAGGGAAGATAATTATTTTGTGATTGGATTTTTGTAACATTTGTGATGGTAGCTACTCTTTCCTATATTTAGAAAGCTGTTGGTAAATTATGTGGAAGTGTCCTTGCATGTTCTTACTGGTTGACGTGAAAATGAGAAGACTTGACAGCCCTTACTTCTTATGGTTTTATTTTTCATGAATAGACTCATGAGGCCTGAGGTGACATTTTCCCAGATAAGGTATTCAGTTTTATTTCCATTTAGTGTAAAAGTGATGAATTCCCACCTAGTGATCTTTTTTCTGTAGCAGACCTATTATGTATGTGGTGATCTATGACGGGACCTTTGTGAGACCCGGGAGTCATGTACAACCAATGTTAACCATGGGAAGTACTGGCTAATGCTTTTGTCTTGAGTGAGAAAGTTCTGTGTCCCTAACCATGAGTCTCCTGGCTTCTGCCAGTATCTGTGAAATGATAAGAGACTAACTTTTAAGCTATACGTAGTAAATTTACAAACTCTACAAAGTTCTTGACATGTTAATTAACTTATTGCAGTACTCTGAGGGACTATATTTTAGAGATAAAAAAGAGATAAGTCTTGGCATGATTTAGTAGCTTGCTTAACTTTATGTGGCGATTCCGTAGCAGAACTAAGATCAACCTTGTTCTGTCTGAAAAGTTATATCGATACCTATAATGTATTGTCTCTCCAAATATTGAAATTACTATCAAAGCAGGATACATATGTTACTATTTTAGTAAAACTATAGACACTGATTCATTTCAGCAACTGTGTATCGGCCATGGTCCTTGCTTCTTGTAGCAAAAATGTCTATCTCAACTCTCATGGAAAAATCTAAATTTAATAGTGACCCTGATGGCCACTGGTTATACAGCATTGAACAAGAAGTTTCATATATCTGTGTCAGTCTGTGTTCAGTCAAAAAAAAAAAAGACTCAGGAGCTTCAGTGAGAGGGGCTTCAACACAGATGGCTGATATCACATATCAGCACAGGTACAACCAGAGGAAGCAACAACCATCCACAGTTGAGCGAGCAAAGAGGTAAAGCTACCCTTGCAGAATGAATGCTCAGGTTTCTGAGGAGGCAGCGCCACCCAGCTGCCTATGGTCCACCTGAATGGGTCTGAGAAAAACTAGGAGAGAATCCAGAAGCCACTGTAGGTGTAGACTACAGTGTTTATACAAGGCTGATGATACCAGGACAGAGAAACCAAGG